>NW_027098671.1:0-300000 GCF_039881205.1 Euwallacea similis
CGTTTCATCAAGGAATTTGCTCAAATCGACCGATTTGGCTTATTTCGGCCAATCTGTCTATTTTGGATTCAAATTGCACCAAATTGATGAAAACGTGCCAAAATGACTAAAACAGGCAGAAACGAGCGAAATCGGTCAGAAACGATCGTTTCATCCAGGAATTTGTTCAAATCGACCGATTTGGCTTATTTCGGCCAAATCTGTCTATTTTGGATGGAAACAGAAGCAAATTGATGAAAACATGCCAAAATGACTAAAACAGGCAGAAACGAGCGAAATCGGTCAGAAACGATCGTTTCATCAAGGAATTTGCTCAAATCGACCGATTTGGCTTATTTCGGCCAATCTGTCTATTTTGGATTCAAATTGCACCAAATTGATGAAAACGTGCCAAAATGACTAAAACAGGCAGAAACGAGCGAAATCGGTCAGAAACGATCGTTTCATCCAGGAATTTGTTCAAATCGACCGATTTGGCTTATTTCGGCCAAATCTGGGTATTTTGGCTTCAAATTGCACCAAATTGATGAAAACGTGCCAAAATGACTAAAACAGCCAGAAACGAGCGAAATCGGTCAGAAACGATAGTTTCATCCAGGAATTTGTTCAAATCGACCGATTTGGCTTATTTCGGCCAAATCTGTCTATTTTGGATGGAAACAGAAGCAAATTGATGAAAACATGCCAAAATGACTAAAACAGGCAGAAACGAGCGAAATCGGTCAGAAACGATCGTTTCATCAAGGAATTTGCTCAAATCGACCGATTTGGCTTATTTCGGCCAATCTGTCTATTTTGGATTCAAATTGCACCAAATTGATGAAAACGTGCCAAAATGACTAAAACAAGCAGAAACGAGCGAAATCGGTCAGAAACGATCGTTTCATCCAGGAATTTGTTCAAATCGACCGATTTGGCTTATTTCGGCCAAATCTGTCTATTTTGGATTCAAATTGCACCAAATTGATGAAAACGTGCCAAAATGACTAAAACAAGCAGAAACGAGCGAAATCGGTCAGAAACGATCGTTTCATCCAGGAATTTGTTCAAATCGACCGATTTGGCTTATTTCGGCCAAATCTGTCTATTTTGGATTCAAATTGCACCAAATTGATGAAAACGTGCCAAAATGACTAAAACAGGCAGAAACGAGCGAAATCGGTCAGAAACGATCGTTTCATCAAGGAATTTGCTCAAATCGACCGATTTGGCTTATTTCGGCCAATCTGTCTATTTTGGATTCAAATTGCACCAAATTGATGAAAACGTGCCAAAATGACTAAAACAAGCAGAAACGAGCGAAATCGGTCAGAAACGATCGTTTCATCAAGGAATTTGCTCAAATCGACCGATTTGGCTTATTTCGGCCAATCTGTCTATTTTGGATTCAAATTGCACCAAATTGATGAAAACGTGCCAAAATGACTAAAACAGGCAGAAACGAGCGAAATCGGTCAGAAACGATCGTTTCATCCAGGAATTTGTTCAAATCGAGCGATTTGGCTTATTTCGGCCAAATCTGGGTATTTTGGCTTCAAATTGCACCAAATTGATGAAAACGTGCCAAAATGACTAAAACAGCCAGAAACGAGCGAAATTGGTCAGAAACGATAGTTTCATCCAGGAATTTGTTCAAATCGACCGATTTGGCTTATTTCGGCCAAATCTGTCTATTTTGGATGGAAACAGAAGCAAATTGATGAAAACATGCCAAAATGACTAAAACAGGCAGAAACGAGCGAAATCGGTCAGAAACGATCGTTTCATCAAGGAATTTGCTCAAATCGACCGATT
The DNA here is from genome assembly GCF_039881205.1 of Euwallacea similis. NCBI lineage: Eukaryota > Metazoa > Arthropoda > Insecta > Coleoptera > Curculionidae > Euwallacea > Euwallacea similis. The sequence continues at coordinate 1,795 of NW_027098671.1, forward strand.
TGGCTTATTTCGGCCAATCTGTCTATTTTGGATTCAAATTGCACCAAATTGATGAAAACGTGCCAAAATGACTAAAACAAGCAGAAACGAGCGAAATCGGTCAGAAACGATCGTTTCATCCAGGAATTTGTTCAAATCGACCGATTTGGCTTATTTCGGCCAAATCTGTCTATTTTGGATGGAAACAGAAGCAAATTGATGAAAACATGCCAAAATGACTAAAACAGGCAGAAACGAGCGAAATCGGTCAGAAACGATCGTTTCATCAAGGAATTTGCTCAAATCGACCGATTTGGCTTATTTCGGCCAATCTGTCTATTTTGGATTCAAATTGCACCAAATTGATGAAAACGTGCCAAAATGACTAAAACAGGCAGAAACGAGCGAAATCGGTCAGAAACGATCGTTTCATCCAGGAATTTGTTCAAATCGACCGATTTGGCTTATTTCGGCCAAATCTGTCTATTTTGGATGGAAACAGAAGCAAATTGATGAAAACATGCCAAAATGACTAAAACAGGCAGAAACGAGCGAAATCGGTCAGAAACGATCGTTTCATCAAGGAATTTGCTCAAATCGACCGATTTGGCTTATTTCGGCCAATCTGTCTATTTTGGATTCAAATTGCACCAAATTGATGAAAACGTGCCAAAATGACTAAAACAGGCAGAAACGAGCGAAATCGGTCAGAAACGATCGTTTCATCAAGGGATTTGCCCTAATCGACCGATTTGGCTTATTTCGGCCAAATCTGCCTATTTTGGATTCAAATTGCACCAAATTGATGAAAACGTGCCAAAATGACTAAAACAGGCAGAAACGAGCGAAATCGGTCAGAAACGATCGTTTCATCCAGGAATTTGTTCAAATCGAGCGATTTGGCTTATTTCGGCCAAATCTGGGTATATTGGCTTTAAATTGCACCAAATTGATGAAAACGTGCCAAAATGACTAAAACAGCCAGAAACGAGCGAAATCGGTCAGAAACGATAGTTTCATCCAGGAATTTGTTCAAATCGACCGATTTGGCTTATTTCGGCCAAATCTGTCTATTTTGGATGGAAACAGAAGCAAATTGATGAAAACATGCCAAAATGACTAAAACAGGCAGAAACGAGCGAAATCGGTCAGAAACGATCGTTTCATCAAGGAATTTGCTCAAATCGACCGATTTGGCTTATTTCGGCCAATCTGTCTATTTTGGATTCAAATTGCACCAAATTGATGAAAACGTGCCAAAATGACTAAAACAGGCAGAAACGAGCGAAATCGGTCAGAAACGATCGTTTCATCCAGGAATTTGTTCAAATCGACCGATTTGGCTTATTTCGCCCAAATCTGTCTATTTTGGATGGAAACAGAAGCAAATTGATGAAAACATGCCAAAATGACTAAAACAGGCAGAAACGAGCGAAATCGGTCAGAAACGATCGTTTCATCAAGGAATTTGCTCAAATCGACCGATTTGGCTTATTTCGGCCAATCTGTCTATTTTGGATTCAAATTGCACCAAATTGATGAAAACGTGCCAAAATGACTAAAACAGGCAGAAACGAGCGAAATCGGTCAGAAACGATCGTTTCATCCAGGAATTTGTTCAAATCGACCGATTTGGCTTATTTCGGCCAAATCTGGGTATTTTGGCTTCAAATTGCACCAAATTGATGAAAACGTGCCAAAATGACTAAAACAGGCAGAAACGAGCGAAATCGGTCAGAAACGATAGTTTCATCCAGGAATTTGTTCAAATCGACCGATTTGGCTTATTTCGGCCAAATCTGTCTATTTTGGATGGAAACAGAAGCAAATTGATGAAAACATGCCAAAATGACTAAAACAGGCAGAAACGAGCGAAATCGGTCAGAAACGATCGTTTCATCCAGGAATTTGTTCAAATCGACCGATTTGGCTTATTTCGGCCAAATCTGGGTATTTTGGCTTCAAATTGCACCAAATTGATGAAAACGTGCCAAAATGACTAAAACAGCCAGAAACGAGCGAAATCGGTCAGAAACGATAGTTTCATCCAGGAATTTGTTCAAATCGACCGATTTGGCTTATTTCGGCCAAATCTGTCTATTTTGGATGGAAACAGAAGCAAATTGATGAAAACATGCCAAAATGACTAAAACAGGCAGAAACGAGCGAAATCGGTCAGAAACGATCGTTTCATCAAGGAATTTGCTCAAATCGACCGATTTGGCTTATTTCGGCCAATTTGTCTATTTTGGATTCAAATTGCACCAAATTGATGAAAACGTGCCAAAATGACTAAAACAAGCAGAAACGAGCGAAATCGGTCAGAAACGATCGTTTCATCCAGGAATTTGTTCAAATCGACCGATTTGGCTTATTTCGGCCAAATCTGTCTATTTTGGATGGAAACAGAAGCAAATTGATGAAAACATGCCAAAATGACTAAAACAGGCAGAAACGAGCGAAATCGGTCAGAAACGATCGTTTCATCAAGGAATTTGCTCAAATCGACCGATTTGGCTTATTTCGGCCAAATCTGGGTATTTTGGCTTCAAATTGCACCAAATTGATGAAAACGTGCCAAAATGACTAAAACAGGCAGAAACGAGCGAAATCGGTCAGAAACGATTGTTTCATCTCTGAATTTGCTCAAATCGACCGATTTGACTTATTTCGGCCAAATCTGGGTATTTTGGCTTCAAATTGCACGAAATTGATGAAAACGTGCCAAAATGACTAAAACAGGCAGAAACGAGCGAAATCGGTCAGAAACGATTGTTTCATCTCTGAATTTGCTCAAATCGACCGATTTGGTTTATTTCGGCCAAATCTGCCTATTTTGGCTTCAAATTGCACCAAATTGATGAAAACGTGCCAAAATGACTAAAACAGGCAGAAACGAGCGAAATCGGTCAGAAACGATCGTTTCATCTCTGAATTTGCTCAAATCGACCGATTTGACTTATTTCGGCCAAATCTGTATATTTTGGATTGAAATTGCACCAAATTGATGAAAACGTGCCAAAATGACTAAAACAGGCAGAAACGAGCGAAATCGGTCAGAAACGATCGTTTCAACAAGGAATTTGTTCAAATCGACCGATTTGGCTTATTTCGGCCAAATCTGTCTATTTTGGATGGAAACAGAAGCAAATTGATGAAAACATGCCAAAATGACTAAAACAGGCAGAAACGAGCGAAATCGGTCAGAAACGATCGTTTCATCAAGGAATTTGCTCAAATCGACCGATTTGGCTTATTTCGGCCAAATCTGTATATTTTGGCTTCAAATTGCACCAAATTGATGAAAACGTGCCAAAATGACTAAAACAGCCAGAAACGAGCGAAATCGGTCAGAAACGATAGTTTCATCCAGGAATTTGTTCAAATCGACCGATTTGGCTTATTTCGGCCAAATCTGGGTATTTTGGCTTCAAATTGCACGAAATTGATGAAAACGTGCCAAAATGACTAAAACAGGCAGAAACGAGCGAAATCGGTCAGAAACGATAGTTTCATCAAGGAATTTGCTCAAATCGACCGATTTGGCTTATTTCGGCCAAATCTGTATATTTTGGCTTCAAATTGCACCAAATTGATGAAAACGTGCCAAAATGACTAAAACAGCCAGAAACGAGCGAAATCGGTCAGAAACGATAGTTTCATCCAGGAATTTGTTCAAATCGACCGATTTGGCTTATTTCGGCCAAATCTGTGTGTTTTGGCTTCAAATTGCACCAAATTGATGAAAACGTGCCAAAATGACTAAAACAGACAGAAACGAGCGAAATCGGTCAGAAACGATAGTTTCATCCAGGAATTTGTTCAAATCGACCGATTTGGCTTATTTCGGCCAAATCTGTGTATTTTGGCTTCAAATTGCACCAAATTGATGAAAACGTGCCAAAATGACTAAAACAGGCAGAAACGAGCGAAATCGGTCAGAAACGATCGTTTCACCTCTGAATTTGCTCAAATCGACCGATTTGGCTTATTTCGGCCACATCTGGGTATTTTGGCTTCAAATTGCACGAAATTGATGAAAACGTGCCAAAATGACTAAAACAGGCAGAAACGAGCGAAATCGGTCAGAAACGATTGTTTCATCTCTGAATTTGCTCAAATCGACCGATTTGGTTTATTTCGGCCAAATCTGCCTATTTTGGCTTCAAATTGCACCAAATTGATGAAAACGTGCCAAAATGACTAAAACAGGCAGAAACGAGCGAAATCGGTCAGAAACGATCGTTTCAACAAGGAATTTGCTCAAATCGACCGATTTGGTTTATTTCGGCCAAATCTGCCTATTTTGGCTTCAAATTGCACCAAATTGATGAAAACGTGCCAAAATGACTAAAACAGGCAGAAACGAGCGAAATCGGTCAGAAACGATCGTTTCATCTCTGAATTTGCTCAAATCGACCGATTTGGTTTATTTCGGCCAAATCTGCCTATTTTGGATTCAAATTGTACCAAATTGATGAAAACGTGCCAAAATTACTAAAACAGGCAGAAACGAGCGAAATCGGTCAGAAACGATCGTTTCATCTCTGAATTTGCTCAAATCGACCGATTTGACTTATTTCGGCCAAATCTGTATATTTTGGATTGAAATTGCACCAAATTGATGAAAACGTGCCAAAATGACTAAAACAGGCAGAAACGAGCGAAATCGGTCAGAAACGATCGTTTCAACAAGGAATTTGTTCAAATCGACCGATTTGGCTTATTTCGGCCAAATCTGTCTATTTTGGATGGAAACAAAACCAAATTGATGAAAACGTGCCAAAATGACTAAAACAGGCAGAAACGAGCGAAATCGGTCAGAAACGATCGTTTCATCTCTGAATTTGCTCAAATCGACCGATTTGGCTTATTTCGGCCAAATCTGCCTATTTTGGCTTCAAATTGCACCAAATTGATGAAAACGTGCCAAAATCACTAAAACAGGCAGAAACGAGCGAAATCGGTCAGAAACGATCGTTTCATCTCTGAATTTGCTCAAATCGACCGATTTGGCTTATTTCGGCCACATCTGGGTATTTTGGCTTCAAATTGCACGAAATTGATGAAAACGTGCCAAAATGACTAAAACAGGCAGAAACGAGCGAAATCGGTCAGAAACGATTGTTTCATCTCTGAATTTGCTCAAATCGACCGATTTGGTTTATTTCGGCCAAATCTGTATATTTTGGATTCAAATTGCACCAAATTGATGAAAACGTGCCAAAATGACTAAAACAGGCAGAAACGAGCGAAATCGGTCAGAAACGATCGTTTCATCTCTGAATTTGCTCAAATCGACAGATTTGGCTTATTTCGGCCAAATCTGTCTATTTTGGATTCAAATTGCACCAAATTGATGAAAACGTGCCAAAATGACTAAAACAGGCAGAAACGAGCGAAATCGGTCAGAAACGATCGTTTCATCTCTGAATTTGCTCAAATCGACCTATTTGGCTTATTTCGGCCAAATCTGTCTATTTTGGATTCAAATTGTACGAAATTGATGAAAACGTGCCAAAATGACCTAAAACAGGCAGAAACGAGCGAAATCGGTCAGAAACGATCGTTTCAACAAGGAATTTGTTCAAATTGACCGATTTGGCTTATTTCGGCCAAATCTGTGTATTTTGGATTCAAATTGCACCAAATTGATGAAAACGTGCCAAAATGACTAAAAGAGGCAGAAACGAGCGAAATCGGTCAGAAACGATCGTTTCAACAAGGAATTTGTTCAAATCGACCGATTTGGCTTATTTCGGCCAAATCTGTCTATTTTGGATGGAAACAAAACCAAATTGATGAAAACGTGCCAAAATGACTAAAACAGGCAGAAACGAGCGAAATCGGTCAGAAACGATCGTTTCATCTCTGAATTTGCTCAAATCGACCGATTTGGCTTATTTCGGCCAAATCTGCCTATTTTGGCTTCAAATTGCACCAAATTGATGAAAACGTGCCAAAATCACTAAAACAGGCAGAAACGAGCGAAATCGGTCAGAAACGATCGTTTCATCTCTGAATTTGCTCAAATCGACCGATTTGGCTTATTTCGGCCACATCTGGGTATTTTGGCTTCAAATTGCACGAAATTGATGAAAACGTGCCAAAATGACTAAAACAGGCAGAAACGAGCGAAATCGGTCAGAAACGATTGTTTCATCTCTGAATTTGCTCAAATCGACCGATTTGGTTTATTTCGGCCAAATCTGCCTATTTTGGCTTCAAATTGCACCAAATTGATGAAAACGTGCCAAAATGACTAAAACAGGCAGAAACGAGCGAAATCGGTCAGAAACGATCTTTTCAACAAGGAATTTGCTCAAATCGACCGATTTGGTTTATTTCGGCCAAATCTGCCTATTTTGGCTTCAAATTGCACCAAATTGATGAAAACGTGCCAAAATGACTAAAACAGGCAGAAACGAGCGAAATCGGTCAGAAACGATCTTTTCAACAAGGAATTTGCTCAAATCGACCGATTTGGTTTATTTCGGCCAAATCTGCCTATTTTGGCTTCAAATTGCACCAAATTGATGAAAACGTGCCAAAATGACTAAAACAGGCAGAAACGAGCGAAATCGGTCAGAAACGATCGTTTCATCTCTGAATTTGCTCAAATCGGCCGATTTGGCTTATTTCGGCCAAATCTGTCTATTTTGGATGGAAACAGAAGAAAATTGATGAAAACGTGCCAAAATGACTAAAACAGGCAGAAACGAGCGAAATCGGTCAGAAACGATCGTTTCTCCTCTGAATTTGCTCAAATCGACCGATTTGGCTTATTTCGGCCAAATCTGTGTGTTTTGGCTTCAAATTGCACCAAATTGATGAAAACGTGCCAAAATGACTAAAACAGACAGAAACGAGCGAAATCGGTCAGAAACGATAGTTTCATCCAGGAATTTGTTCAAATCGACCGATTTGGCTTATTTCGGCCAAATCTGTGTATTTTGGCTTCAAATTGCACCAAATTGATGAAAACGTGCCAAAATGACTAAAACAGGCAGAAACGAGCGAAATCGGTCAGAAACGATCGTTTCACCTCTGAATTTGCTCAAATCGACCGATTTGGCTTATTTCGGCCACATCTGGGTATTTTGGCTTCAAATTGCACGAAATTGATGAAAACGTGCCAAAATGACTAAAACAGGCAGAAACGAGCGAAATCGGTCAGAAACGATCGTTTCAACAAGGAATTTGCTCAAATCGACCGATTTGGTTTATTTCGGCCAAATCTGCCTATTTTGGCTTCAAATTGCACCAAATTGATGAAAACGTGCCAAAATGACTAAAACAGGCAGAAACGAGCGAAATCGGTCAGAAACGATCGTTTCATCTCTGAATTTGCTCAAATCGACCGATTTGGTTTATTTCGGCCAAATCTGCCTATTTTGGATTCAAATTGTACCAAATTGATGAAAACGTGCCAAAATTACTAAAACAGGCAGAAACGAGCGAAATCGGTCAGAAACGATCGTTTCATCTCTGAATTTGCTCAAATCGACCGATTTGACTTATTTCGGCCAAATCTGTATATTTTGGATTGAAATTGCACCAAATTGATGAAAACGTGCCAAAATGACTAAAACAGGCAGAAACGAGCGAAATCGGTCAGAAACGATCGTTTCAACAAGGAATTTGTTCAAATCGACCGATTTGGCTTATTTCGGCCAAATCTGTCTATTTTGGATGGAAACAAAACCAAATTGATGAAAACGTGCCAAAATGACTAAAACAGGCAGAAACGAGCGAAATCGGTCAGAAACGATTGTTTCATCTCTGAATTTGCTCAAATCGACCGATTTGGTTTATTTCGGCCAAATCTGCCTATTTTGGCTTCAAATTGCACCAAATTGATGAAAACGTGCCAAAATGACTAAAACAGGCAGAAACGAGCGAAATCGGTCAGAAACGATCGTTTCAACAAGGAATTTGCTCAAATCGACCGATTTGGTTTATTTCGGCCAAATCTGCCTATTTTGGCTTCAAATTGCACCAAATTGATGAAAACGTGCCAAAATGACTAAAACAGGCAGAAACGAGCGAAATCGGTCAGAAACGATCGTTTCATCTCTGAATTTGCTCAAATCGACCGATTTGGTTTATTTCGGCCAAATCTGCCTATTTTGGATTCAAATTGTACCAAATTGATGAAAACGTGCCAAAATTACTAAAACAGGCAGAAACGAGCGAAATCGGTCAGAAACGATCGTTTCATCTCTGAATTTGCTCAAATCGACCGATTTGACTTATTTCGGCCAAATCTGTATATTTTGGATTGAAATTGCACCAAATTGATGAAAACGTGCCAAAATGACTAAAACAGGCAGAAACGAGCGAAATCGGTCAGAAACGATCGTTTCAACAAGGAATTTGTTCAAATCGACCGATTTGGCTTATTTCGGCCAAATCTGTCTATTTTGGATGGAAACAAAACCAAATTGATGAAAACGTGCCAAAATGACTAAAACAGGCAGAAACGAGCGAAATCGGTCAGAAACGATCGTTTCATCTCTGAATTTGCTCAAATCGACCGATTTGGCTTATTTCGGCCAAATCTGCCTATTTTGGCTTCAAATTGCACCAAATTGATGAAAACGTGCCAAAATCACTAAAACAGGCAGAAACGAGCGAAATCGGTCAGAAACGATCGTTTCATCTCTGAATTTGCTCAAATCGACCGATTTGGCTTATTTCGGCCACATCTGGGTATTTTGGCTTCAAATTGCACGAAATTGATGAAAACGTGCCAAAATGACTAAAACAGGCAGAAACGAGCGAAATCGGTCAGAAACGATTGTTTCATCTCTGAATTTGCTCAAATCGACCGATTTGGTTTATTTCGGCCAAATCTGTATATTTTGGATTCAAATTGCACCAAATTGATGAAAACGTGCCAAAATGACTAAAACAGGCAGAAACGAGCGAAATCGGTCAGAAACGATCGTTTCATCTCTGAATTTGCTCAAATCGACAGATTTGGCTTATTTCGGCCAAATCTGTCTATTTTGGATTCAAATTGCACCAAATTGATGAAAACGTGCCAAAATGACTAAAACAGGCAGAAACGAGCGAAATCGGTCAGAAACGATCGTTTCATCTCTGAATTTGCTCAAATCGACCTATTTGGCTTATTTCGGCCAAATCTGTCTATTTTGGATTCAAATTGTACGAAATTGATGAAAACGTGCCAAAATGACTAAAACAGGCAGAAACGAGCGAAATCGGTCAGAAACGATCGTTTCAACAAGGAATTTGTTCAAATTGACCGATTTGGCTTATTTCGGCCAAATCTGTGTATTTTGGATTCAAATTGCACCAAATTGATGAAAACGTGCCAAAATGACTAAAAGAGGCAGAAACGAGCGAAATCGGTCAGAAACGATCGTTTCAACAAGGAATTTGTTCAAATCGACCGATTTGGCTTATTTCGGCCAAATCTGTCTATTTTGGATGGAAACAAAACCAAATTGATGAAAACGTGCCAAAATGACTAAAACAGGCAGAAACGAGCGAAATCGGTCAGAAACGATCGTTTCATCTCTGAATTTGCTCAAATCGACCGATTTGGCTTATTTCGGCCAAATCTGCCTATTTTGGCTTCAAATTGCACCAAATTGATGAAAACGTGCCAAAATCACTAAAACAGGCAGAAACGAGCGAAATCGGTCAGAAACGATCGTTTCATCTCTGAATTTGCTCAAATCGACCGATTTGGCTTATTTCGGCCACATCTGGGTATTTTGGCTTCAAATTGCACGAAATTGATGAAAACGTGCCAAAATGACTAAAACAGGCAGAAACGAGCGAAATCGGTCAGAAACGATTGTTTCATCTCTGAATTTGCTCAAATCGACCGATTTGGTTTATTTCGGCCAAATCTGCCTATTTTAGCTTCAAATTGCACCAAATTGATGAAAACGTGCCAAAATGACTAAAACAGGCAGAAACGAGCGAAATCGGTCAGAAACGATCTTTTCAACAAGGAATTTGCTCAAATCGACCGATTTGGTTTATTTCGGCCAAATCTGCCTATTTTGGCTTCAAATTGCACCAAATTGATGAAAACGTGCCAAAATGACTAAAACAGGCAGAAACGAGCGAAATCGGTCAGAAACGATCGTTTCATCTCTGAATTTGCTCAAATCGACCGATTTGGCTTATTTCGGCCTAATCTGCCTATTCCGAGCGCGGAGCGTGCAAACTTTTAATATTAACCCGGTTTATTTGACGTGTGTGAATTTTTTTCTCAGTAATTCATCAAAATAGTCCCACGACGGATGCCACCGTTGGATAGAGCTAGTCTAGAGGAACATTTTGAGTGGTCACTCGGCCGAATCGGTCCAGAAATTTCCGAGCGCGGAGCTTGCAAATTATTGATAATTACCCGGTTTATTTGACGTGTGTGAATTTTTTTCTCAGTAATTCGTCAAAATAGTCCCACGACTGATCCCACCGTTGGATAGAGCTAGTCTAGAGGAACATTTTGAGTGGTCACTCGGCCGAATCGGACCAGAAATTTCCGAGCGCGGAGCGTGCAAACTATTGATAATTACCCGGTTTATTTGACGTGTGTGAATTTTTTTCCCAGTAATTCATCAAAATTGTCCCACGACTGATCCAACCGTTGGATAGAGCTAGTCTAGAGGAACATTTTGAGTGGTCACTCGGCCGAATCGCACCAGAAATTTCCGAGCGCGGAGCGTGCAAACTTTTCATATTTACACGGTTTATTCGACGTGTGTGAATTTTTTTCTCAGTAATTCATCAAAATAGTCCCACGACTGATCCCACCGTTGGATAGAGCTAGTCTAGAGGAACATTTTGAGTGGTCACTCGGCCGAATCGGACCAGAAATTTCCGAGCGCGGAGCGTGCAAACTTTTAATATTAACCCGATTTATTTGACGTGTGTGAATTTTTTTCTCAGTAATTCATCAAAATAGTCCCACGATTGATCCTACCGTTGGATAGAGCTAGTCTAGTGGAACATTTTGAGTGGTCACTCGGCCGAATCGGACCAGAAATTTCCGAGCGCGGAGCTTGCAAATTATTGATAATTACCCGGTTTATTTGACGTGTGTGAATTTTTTTCCCAGTAATTCATCAAAATTGTCCCACGACTGATCCAACCGTTGGATAGAGCTAGTCTAGAGGAACATTTTGAGTGGTCACTCGGCCGAATCGGACCAGAAATTTCCGAGCGCGGAGCGTGCAAACTTTTAATATTTACACGGTTTATTCGACGTGTGTGAATTTTTTTCTCAGTAATTCATCAAAATAGTCCCACGACTGATCCCACCGTTGGATAGAGCTAGTCTAGAGGAACATTTTGAGTGGTCACTCGGCCGAATCGGACCAGAAATTTCCGAGCGCGGAGCTTGCAAATTATTGATAATTACCCGGTTTATTTGACGTGTGTGAATTTTTTTCTTAGTAATTCATCAAAATAGTACCACAACTGATCCCACCGTTAGATAGAGCTTGTCTAGAGGAACATTTTGAGTGGTCACTCGGCCGAATCGGACCAGAAATTTCCGAGCGCGGAGCTTGCAAATTATTGATAATTACCCGGTTTATTTGACGTGTGTGAATTCTTTTCTTAGTAATTCATCAAAATAGTACCACGACTGATCCCACCGTTGGATAGAGCTTGTCTAGAGGAACATTTTGAGTGGTCACTCGGCCGAATCGGACCAGAAATTTCCGAGCGCGGAGCGTGCAAACTTTTAATATTAACCCGGTTTATTTGACGTGTGTGAATTTTTTTCTCAGTAATTCATCAAAATAGTCCCACAACTGATCCCACCGTTAGATAGAGCTTGTCTAGAGGAACATTTTGAGTGGTCACTCGGCCGAATCGGACCAGAAATTTCCGAGCGCGGAGCGTGCAAACTTTTAATATTTACACGGTTTATTCGACGTGTGTGAATTTTTTTCTCAGTAATTCATCAAAATAGTCCCACGATTGATCCCACCGTTGGATAGAGCTAGTCTAGTGGAACATTTTGAGTGGTCACTCGGCCGAATCAGACCAGAAATTTCCGAGCGCGGAGCTTGCAAATTATTGATAATTACCCGGTTTATTCGACGTGTGTGAATTTTTTTCTCAGTAATTCATCAAAATAGTCCCACGACGGATGCCACCGTTGGATAGAGCTAGTCTAGAGGAACATTTTGAGTGGTCACTCGGCCGAATCGGACCAGAAATTTCCGAGCGCGGAGCGTGCAAACTTTTAATATTAACCCGGTTTATTCGACGTGTGTGAATTTTTTTCTCAGTAATTCATCAAAATAGTCCCACGATTGATCCCACCGTTGCATAGAGCTAGTCTAGTGGAACATTTTGAGTGGTCACTCGGCCGAATCGGACCAGAAATTTCCGAGCGCGGAGCGTGCAAACTATTGATAATTACCCGGTTTATTTGACGTGTGTGAATTTTTTTCCCAGTAATTCATCAAAATTGTCCCACGACTGATCCAACCGTTGGATAGAGCTAGTCTAGAGGAACATTTTGAGTGGTCACTCGGCCGAATCGGACCAGAAATTTCCGAGCGCGGAGCTTGCAAATTATTGATAATTACCCGGTTTATTTGACGTGTGTGAATTTTTTTCTTAGTAATTCATCAAAATAGTACCACAACTGATCCCACCGTTAGATAGAGCTTGTCTAGAGGAACATTTTGAGTGGTCACTCGGCCGAATCGGACCAGAAATTTCCGAGCGCGGAGCGTGCAAACTTTTAATATTAACCCGGTTTATTTGACGTGTGTGAATTTTTTTCTCAGTAATTCATCAAAATAGTCCCACAACTGATCCCACCGTTAGATAGAGCTTGTCTAGAGGAACATTTTGAGTGGTCACTCGGCCGAATCGGACCAGAAATTTCCGAGCGCGGAGCGTGCAAACTTTTAATATTTACACGGTTTATTCGACGTGTGTGAATTTTTTTCTTAGTAATTCATCAAAATAGTACCACGACTGATCCAACCGTTGGATAGAGCTAGTCTAGAGGAACATTTTGAGTGGTCACTCGGCCGAATCGGACCAGAAATTTCCGAGCGCGGAGCTTGCAAATTATTGATAATTACCCGGTTTATTTGACGTGTGTGAATTTTTTTCCCAGTAATTCATCAAAATTGTCCCACGACTGATCCAACCGTTGGATAGAGCTAGTCTAGAGGAACATTTTGAGTGGTCACTCGGCCGAATCGGACCAGAAATTTCCGAGCGCGGAGCTTGCAAATTATTGATAATTACCCGGTTTATTTGACGTGTGTGAATTTTATTCTCAGTAATTCATCAAAATAGTCCCACGACTGATCCCACCGTTGGATAGAGCTAGTCTAGAGGAACATTTTGAGTGGTCACTCGGCCGAATCGGACCAGAAATTTCCGAGCGCGGAGCGTGCAAACTTTTAATATTAACCCGGTTTATTTGACGTGTGTGAATTTTTTTCTCAGTAATTCATCAAAATAGTCCCACGACTGATCCAACCGTTGGATAGAGCTAGTCTAGAGGAACATTTTGAGTGGTCACTCGGCCGAATCGCACCAGAAATTTCCGAGCGCGGAGCGTGCAAACTTTTCATATTTACACGGTTTATTCGACGTGTGTGAATTTTTTTCTCAGTAATTCATCAAAATAGTCCCACGACTGATCCCACCGTTGGATAGAGCTAGTCTAGAGGAACATTTTGAGTGGTCACTCGGCCGAATCGGACCAGAAATTTCCGAGCGCGGAGCTTGCAAATTATTGATAATTACCCGGTTTATTTGACGTGTGTGAATTTTTTTCCCAGTAATTCATCAAAATTGTCCCACGACTGATCCAACCGTTGGATAGAGCTAGTCTAGAGGAACATTTTGAGTGGTCACTCGGCCGAATCGGACCAGAAATTTCCGAGCGCGGAGCTTGCAAATTATTGATAATTACCCGGTTTATTTGACGTGTGTGAATTTTATTCTCAGTAATTCATCAAAATAGTCCCACGACTGATCCCACCGTTGGATAGAGCTAGTCTAGAGGAACATTTTGAGTGGTCACTCGGCCGAATCGGACCAGAAATTTCCGAGCGCGGAGCGTGCAAACTTTTAATATTAACCCGGTTTATTTGACGTGTGTGAATTTTTTTCTCAGTAATTCATCAAAATAGTCCCACGACTGATCCAACCGTTGGATAGAGCTAGTCTAGAGGAACATTTTGAGTGGTCACTCGGCCGAATCGCACCAGAAATTTCCGAGCGCGGAGCGTGCAAACTTTTCATATTTACACGGTTTATTCGACGTGTGTGAATTTTTTTCTCAGTAATTCATCAAAATAGTCCCACGACTGATCCCACCGTTGGATAGAGCTAGTCTAGAGGAACATTTTGAGTGGTCACTCGGCCGAATCGGACCAGAAATTTCCGAGCGCGGAGCGTGCAAACTTTTAATATTAACCCGGTTTATTTGACGTGTGTGAATTTTTTTCTCAGTAATTCATCAAAATAGTCCCACGACTGATCCCACCGTTGGATAGAGCTAGTCTAGAGGAACATTTTGAGTGGTCACTCGGCCGAATCGGACCAGAAATTTCCGAGCGCGGAGCTTGCAAATTATTGATAATTACCCGGTTTATTCGACGTGTGTGAATTTTATTCTCAGTAATTCATCAAAATAGTCCCACGACTGATGCCACCGTTGGATAGAGCTAGTCTAGAGGAACATTTTGAGTGGTCACTCGGCCGAATCGGACCAGAAATTTCCGAGCGCGGAGCGTGCAAACTTTTCATATTAACCCGGTTTATTTGACGTGTGTGAATTTTTTTCTCAGTAATTCATCAAAATAGTCCCACGACTGATCCCACCGTTGGATAGAGCTTGTCTAGAGGAACATTTTGAGTGGTCACTCGGCCGAATCGGACCAGAAATTTCCGAGCGCGGAGCGTGCAAACTTTTAATATTTACACGGTTTATTCGACGTGTGTGAATTTTTTTCTTAGTAATTCATCAAAATAGTACCACGACTGATCCAACCGTTGGATAGAGCTAGTCTAGAGGAACATTTTGAGTGGTCACTCGGCCGAATCGGACCAGAAATTTCCGAGCGCGGAGCTTGCAAATTATTGATAATTACCCGGTTTATTTGACGTGTGTGAATTTTTTTCCCAGTAATTCATCAAAATTGTCCCACGACTGATCCAACCGTTGGATAGAGCTAGTCTAGAGGAACATTTTGAGTGGTCACTCGGCCGAATCGGACCAGAAATTTCCGAGCGCGGAGCTTGCAAATTATTGATAATTACCCGGTTTATTTGACGTGTGTGAATTTTTTTCTCAGTAATTCATCAAAATAGTCCCACGACTGATGCCACCGTTGGATAGAGCTAGTCTAGAGGAACATTTTGAGTGGTCACTCGGCCGAATCGGACCAGAAATTTCCGAGCGCGGAGCGTGCAAACTTTTAATATTAACCCGGTTTATTTGACGTGTGTGAATTTTTTTCTCAGTAATTCATCAAAATAGTCCCACGACTGATCCCACCGTTGGATAGAGCTTGTCTAGAGGAACATTTTGAGTGGTCACTCGGCCGAATCGGACCAGAAATTTCCGAGCGCGGAGCGTGCAAACTTTTAATATTTACACGGTTTATTCGACGTGTGTGAATTTTTTTCTTAGTAATTCATCAAAATAGTACCACGACTGATCCAACCGTTGGATAGAGCTAGTCTAGAGGAACATTTTGAGTGGTCACTCGGCCGAATCGGACCAGAAATTTCCGAGCGCGGAGCGTGCAAACTTTTAATATTTACACGGTTTATTCGACGTGTGTGAATTTTTTTCTCAGTAATTCATCAAAATAGTCCCGCGACTGATCCAACCGTTGGATAGAGCTAGTCTAGAGGAACATTTTGAGTGGTCACTCGGCCGAATCGGACCAGAAATTTCCGAGCGCGGAGCGTGCAAACTTTTAATATTTACACGGTTTATTCGACGTGTGTGAATTTTTTTCTCAGTAATTCATCAAAATAGTCCCACGACTGATCCCACCGTTGGATAGAGCTAGTCTAGAGGAACATTTTGAGTGGTCACTCGGCCGAATCGGACCAGAAATTTCCGAGCGCGGAGCTTGCAAATTATTGATAATTACCCGGTTTATTTGACGTGTGTGAATTTTTTTCTTAGTAATTCATCAAAATAGTACCACGACTGATCCCACCGTTGGATAGAGCTTTTCTAGAGGAACATTTTGAGTGGTCACTCGGCCGAATCGGACCAGAAATTTCCGAGCGCGGAGCGTGCAAACTTTTAATATTAACCCGGTTTATTTGACGTGTGTGAATTTTTTTCTCAGTAATTCATCAAAATAGTCCCACAACTGATCCCACCGTTAGATAGAGCTAGTCTAGAGCAACATTTTGAGTGGTCACTCGGCCGAATCGGGCCAGAAATTTCCGAGCGCGGAGCGTGCAAACTTTTAATATTTACACGGTTTATTCGACGTGTGTGAATTTTTTTCTTGGTAATTCATCAAAATAGTCCCACGACTCATCCCACCGTTGGATAGAGCTTGTCTAGAGGAACATTTTGAGTGGTCACTCGGCCGAATCGGACCAGAAATTTCCGAGCGCGGAGCGTGCAAACTTTTAATATTAACCCGGTTTATTTGACGTGTGTGAATTTTTTTCTCAGTAATTCATCAAAATAGTCCCACGACTCATCCCACCGTTGGATAGAGCTTGTCTAGAGGAACATTTTGAGTGGTCACTCGGCCGAATCGGACCAGAAATTTCCGAGCGCGGAGCGTGCAAACTTTTAATATTTACACGGTTTATTCGACGTGTGTGAATTTTTTTCTCAGTAATTCATCAAAATAGTCCCACGATTGATCCCACCGTTGGATAGAGCTAGTCTAGTGGAACATTTTGAGTGGTCACTCGGCCGAATCGGACCAGAAATTTCCGAGCGCGGAGCTTGCAAATTATTGATAATTACCCGGTTTATTCGACGTGTGTGAATTTTATTCTCAGTAATTCATCAAAATAGTCCCACGACTGATGCCACCGTTGGATAGAGCTAGTCTAGAGGAACATTTTGAGTGGTCACTCGGCCGAATCGGACCAGAAATTTCCGAGCGCGGAGCGTGCAAACTTTTCATATTTACACGGTTTATTCGACGTGTGTGAATTTTTTTCTCAGTAATTCATCAAAATAGTCCCACGACTGATCCCACCGTTGGATAGAGCTAGTCTAGAGGAACATTTTGAGTGGTCACTCGGCCGAATCGGACCAGAAATTTCCGAGCGCGGAGCGTGCAAACTTTTAATATTAACCCGATTTATTTGACGTGTGTGAATTTTTTTCTCAGTAATTCATCAAAATAGTCCCACGATTGATCCCACCGTTGGATAGAGCTAGTCTAGTGGAACATTTTGAGTGGTCACTCGGCCGAATCGGACCAGAAATTTCCGAGCGCGGAGCTTGCAAATTATTGATAATTACCCGGTTTATTTGACGTGTGTGAATTTTTTTCCCAGTAATTCATCAAAATTGTCCCACGACTGATCCAACCGTTGGATAGAGCTAGTCTAGAGGAACATTTTGAGTGGTCACTCGGCCGAATCGGACCAGAAATTTCCGAGCGCGGAGCGTGCAAACTTTTAATATTAACCCGGTTTATTCGACGTGTGTGAATTTTTTTCTCAGTAATTCATCAAAATAGTCCCACGACTGATCCCTCCGTTGGATAGAGCTAGTCTAGAGGAACATTTTGAGTGGTCACTCGGCCGAATCGGGCCAGAAATTTCCGAGCGCGGAGCGTGCAAACTTTTAATATTTACACGGTTTATTCGACGTGTGTGAATTTTTTTCTTAGTAATTCATCAAAATAGTACCACGACTGATCCAACCGTTGGATAGAGCTAGTCTAGAGGAACATTTTGAGTGGTCACTCGGCCGAATCGGACCAGAAATTTCCGAGCGCGGAGCGTGCAAACTTTTAATATTTACACGGTTTATTCGACGTGTGTGAATTTTTTTTTCAGTAATTCATCAAAATAGTCCCACGACTGATCCCACCGTTGGATAGAGCTAGTCTAGAGGAACATTTTGAGTGGTCACTCGGCCGAATCGGACCAGAAATTTCCGAGCGCGGAGCGTGCAAACTTTTAATATTTACACGGTTTATTCGACGTGTGTGAATTTTTTTCTCAGTAATTCATCAAAATAGTCCCGCGACTGATCCAACCGTTGGATAGAGCTAGTCTAGAGGAACATTTTGAGTGGTCACTCGGCCGAATCGGACCAGAAATTTCCGAGCGCGGAGCGTGCAAACTTTTAATATTAACCCGGTTTATTTGACGTGTGTGAATTTTTTTCTCAGTAATTCATCAAAATAGTCCCACAACTGATCCCACCGTTAGATAGAGCTTGTCTAGAGGAACATTTTGAGTGGTCACTCGGCCGAATCGGACCAGAAATTTCCGAGCGCGGAGCGTGCAAACTTTTAATATTTACACGGTTTATTCGACGTGTGTGAATTTTTTTCTCAGTAATTCATCAAAATAGTCCCACGATTGATCCCACCGTTGGATAGAGCTAGTCTAGTGGAACATTTTGAGTGGTCACTCGGCCGAATCGGACCAGAAATTTCCGAGCGCGGAGCGTGCAAACTTTTAATATTAACACGGTTTATTCGACGTGTGTGAATTTTTTTCTCAGTAATTCATCAAAATAGTCCCACGACTGATCCCACCGTTGGATAGAGCTAGTCTAGAGGAACATTTTGAGTGGTCACTCGGCCGAATCGGACCAGAAATTTCCGAGCGCGGAGCGTGCAAACTATTGATAATTACCCGGTTTATTTGACGTGTGTGAATTTTTTTCCCAGTAATTCATCAAAATTGTCCCACGACTGATCCAACCGTTGGATAGAGCTAGTCTAGAGGAACATTTTGAGTGGTCACTCGGCCGAATCGGACCAGAAATTTCCGAGCGCGGAGCGTGCAAACTTTTAATATTAACACGGTTTATTCGACGTGTGTGAATTTTTTTCTCAGTAATTCATCAAAATAGTCCCACGACTGATCCCACCGTTGGATAGAGCTAGTCTAGAGGAACATTTTGAGTGGTCACTCGGCCGAATCGGACCAGAAATTTCCGAGCGCGGAGCGTGCAAACTATTGATAATTACCCGGTTTATTTGACGTGTGTGAATTTTTTTCCCAGTAATTCATCAAAATTGTCCCACGACTGATCCAACCGTTGGATAGAGCTAGTCTAGAGGAACATTTTGAGTGGTCACTCGGCCGAATCGGACCAGAAATTTCCGAGCGCGGAGCGTGCAAACTTTTAATATTAACCCGGTTTATTCGACGTGTGTGAATTTTTTTCTCAGTAATTCATCAAAATAGTCCCACGATTGATCCCACCGTTGCATAGAGCTAGTCTAGTGGAACATTTTGAGTGGTCACTCGGCCGAATCGGACCAGAAATTTCCGAGCGCGGAGCGTGCAAACTATTGATAATTACCCGGTTTATTTGACGTGTGTGAATTTTTTTCCCAGTAATTCATCAAAATTGTCCCACGACTGATCCAACCGTTGGATAGAGCTAGTCTAGAGGAACATTTTGAGTGGTCACTCGGCCGAATCGCACCAGAAATTTCCGAACGCGGAGCGTGCAAACTTTTCATATTTACACGGTTTATTCGACGTGTGTGAATTTTTTTCTCAGTAATTCATCAAAATAGTCCCACGACTGATCCCACCGTTGGATAGAGCTAGTCTAGAGGAACATTTTGAGTGGTCACTCGGCCGAATCGGACCAGAAATTTCCGAGCGCGGAGCGTGCAAACTTTTAATATTAACACGATTTATTTGACGTGTGTGAATTTTTTTCTCAGTAATTCATCAAAATAGTCCCACGATTGATCCCACCGTTGGATAGAGCTAGTCTAGTGGAACATTTTGAGTGGTCACTCGGCCGAATCGGACCAGAAATTTCCGAGCGCGGAGCTTGCAAATTATTGATAATTACCCGGTTTATTTGACGTGTGTGAATTTTTTTCCCAGTAATTCATCAAAATTGTCCCACGACTGATCCAACCGTTGGATAGAGCTAGTCTAGAGGAACATTTTGAGTGGTCACTCGGCCGAATCGGACCAGAAATTTCCGAGCGCGGAGCGTGCAAACTTTTAATATTAACCCGGTTTATTTGACGTGTGTGAATTTTTTTCTCAGTAATTCATCAAAATAGTCCCACGACTGATCCCACCGTTGGATAGAGCTTGTCTAGAGGAACATTTTGAGTGGTCACTCGGCCGAATCGGACCAGAAATTTCCGAGCGCGGAGCGTGCAAACTTTTAATATTAACCCGATTTATTTGACGTGTGTGAATTTTTTTCTCAGTAATTCATCAAAATAGTCCCACGATTGATCCCACCGTTGGATAGAGCTAGTCTAGTGGAACATTTTGAGTGGTCACTCGGCCGAATCGACCAGAAATTTCCGAGCGCGGAGCTTGCAAATTATTGATAATTACCCGGTTTATTCGACGTGTGTGAATTTTATTCTCAGTAATTCATCAAAATTGTCCCACGACTGATCCAACCGTTGGATAGAGCTAGTCTAGAGGAACATTTTGAGTGGTCACTCGGCCGAATCGCACCAGAAATTTCCGAGCGCGGAGCGTGCAAACTTTTCATATTTACACGGTTTATTCGACGTGTGTGAATTTTTTTCTCAGTAATTCATCAAAATAGTCCCACGACTGATCCCACCGTTGGATAGAGCTAGTCTAGTGGAACATTTTGAGTGGTCACTCGGCCGAATCGACCAGAAATTTCCGAGCGCGGAGCGTGCAAACTATTGATAATTACCCGGTTTATTTGACGTGTGTGAATTTTTTTCCCAGTAATTCATCAAAATTGTCCCACGACTGATCCAACCGTTGGATAGAGCTAGTCTAGAGGAACATTTTGAGTGGTCACTCGGCCGAATCGCACCAGAAATTTCCGAGCGCGGAGCGTGCAAACTTTTCATATTTACACGGTTTATTCGACGTGTGTGAATTTTTTTCTCAGTAATTCATCAAAATAGTCCCACGACTGATCCCACCGTTGGATAGAGCTAGTCTAGAGGAACATTTTGAGTGGTCACTCGGCCGAATCGCACCAGAAATTTCCGAGCGCGGAGCGTGCAAACTTTTCATATTTACACGGTTTATTCGACGTGTGTGAATTTTTTTCTCAGCAATTCATCAAAATAGTCCCACGACTGATCCCACCGTTGGATAGAGCTAGTCTAGAGGAACATTTTGAGTGGTCACTCGGCCGAATCAGACCAGAAATTTCCGAGCGCGGAGCTTGCAAATTATTGATAATTACCCGGTTTATTCGACGTGTGTGAATTTTATTCTCAGTAATTCATCAAAATAGTCCCACGACTGATCCCACCGTTGGATAGAGCTAGTCTAGAGGAACATTTTGAGTGGTCACTCGGCCGAATCGGACCAGAAATTTCCGAGCGCGGAGCGTGCAAACTTTTCATATTTACACGGTTTATTCGACGTGTGTGAATTTTTTTCTCAGCAATTCATCAAAATAGTCCCACGACTGATCCCACCGTTGGATAGAGCTAGTCTAGAGGAACATTTTGAGTGGTCACTCGGCCGAATCAGACCAGAAATTTCCGAGCGCGGAGCTTGCAAACTATTGATAATTACCCGGTTTATTTGACGTGTGTGAATTTTTTTCCCAGTAATTCATCAAAATTGTCCCACGACTGATCCAACCGTTGGATAGAGCTAGTCTAGAGGAACATTTTGAGTGGTCACTCGGCCGAATCGCACCAGAAATTTCCGAACGCGGAGCGTGCAAACTTTTAATATTAACCCGGTTTATTCGACGTGTGTGAATTTTTTTCTCAGTAATTCATCAAAATAGTCCCACGACTGATCCCACCGTTGGATAGAGCTAGTCTAGAGGAACATTTTGAGTGGTCACTCGGCCGAATCGGACCAGAAATTTCCGAGCGCGGAGCGTGCAAACTTTTAATATTAACACGATTTATTTGACGTGTGTGAATTTTTTTCTCAGTAATTCATCAAAATAGTCCCACGATTGATCCCACCGTTGGATAGAGCTAGTCTAGTGGAACATTTTGAGTGGTCACTCGGCCGAATCGGACCAGAAATTTCCGAGCGCGGAGCGTGCAAACTTTTCATATTTACACGGTTTATTCGACGTGTGTGAATTTTTTTCTCAGTAATTCATCAAAATAGTCCCACGATTGATCCCACCGTTGGATAGAGCTAGTCTAGTGGAACATTTTGAGTGGTCACTCGGCCGAATCGACCAGAAATTTCCGAGCGCGGAGCTTGCAAATTATTGATAATTACCCGGTTTATTCGACGTGTGTGAATTTTATTCTCAGTAATTCATCAAAATTGTCCCACGACTGATCCAACCGTTGGATAGAGCTAGTCTAGAGGAACATTTTGAGTGGTCACTCGGCCGAATCGCACCAGAAATTTCCGAGCGCGGAGCGTGCAAACTTTTCATATTTACACGGTTTATTCGACGTGTGTGAATTTTTTTCTCAGTAATTCATCAAAATAGTCCCACGACTGATCCCACCGTTGGATAGAGCTAGTCTAGTGGAACATTTTGAGTGGTCACTCGGCCGAATCGACCAGAAATTTCCGAGCGCGGAGCGTGCAAACTATTGATAATTACCCGGTTTATTTGACGTGTGTGAATTTTTTTCCCAGTAATTCATCAAAATTGTCCCACGACTGATCCAACCGTTGGATAGAGCTAGTCTAGAGGAACATTTTGAGTGGTCACTCGGCCGAATCGCACCAGAAATTTCCGAGCGCGGAGCGTGCAAACTTTTCATATTTACACGGTTTATTCGACGTGTGTGAATTTTTTTCTCAGCAATTCATCAAAATAGTCCCACGACTGATCCCACCGTTGGATAGAGCTAGTCTAGAGGAACATTTTGAGTGGTCACTCGGCCGAATCAGACCAGAAATTTCCGAGCGCGGAGCTTGCAAATTATTGATAATTACCCGGTTTATTCGACGTGTGTGAATTTTATTC
Source organism: Euwallacea similis (assembly GCF_039881205.1). Lineage (NCBI taxonomy): Eukaryota > Metazoa > Arthropoda > Insecta > Coleoptera > Curculionidae > Euwallacea > Euwallacea similis. The sequence goes on from NW_027098671.1 coordinate 24,866, forward strand.
TCAGTAATTCATCAAAATAGTCCCACGACTGATCCCACCGTTGGATAGAGCTAGTCTAGAGGAACATTTTGAGTGGTCACTCGGCCGAATCGGACCAGAAATTTCCGAGCGCGGAGCGTGCAAACTTTTCATATTTACACGGTTTATTCGACGTGTGTGAATTTTTTTCTCAGTAATTCATCAAAATAGTCCCACGACTGATCCCACCGTTGGATAGTGCTAGTCTAGAGGAACATTTTGAGTGGTCACTCGGCCGAATCGGACCAGAAATTTCCGAGCGCGGAGCGTGCAAACTTTTAATATTAACCCGGTTTATTTGACGTGTGTGAATTTTTTTCTCAGTAATTCGTCAAAATAGTCCCACGACTGATACCACCGTTGGATAGAGCTAGTCTAGAGGAACATTTTGAGTGGTCACTCTGCCGAATCGGACCAGAAATTTCCGAGCGCGGAGCGTGCAAACTTTTAATATTAACCCGGTTTATTCGACGTGTGTGAATTTTTTTCTCAGTAATTCATCAAAATAGTCCCACGACTGATCCCACCGTTGGATAGAGCTAGTCTAGAGGAACATTTTGAGTGGTCACTCGGCCGAATCGGGCCAGAAATTTCCGAGCGCGGAGCGTGCAAACTTTTAATATTTACACGGTTTATTCGACGTGTGTGAATTTTTTTCTCAGTAATTCATCAAAATAGTCCCACGACTGATCCCACCGTTGGATAGAGCTAGTCTAGAGGAACATTTTGAGTGGTCACTCGGCCGAATCGGACCAGAAATTTCCGAGCGCGGAGCGTGCAAACTTTTAATATTTACACGGTTTATTCGACGTGTGTGAATTTTTTTCTCAGTAATTCATCAAAATAGTCCCGCGACTGATCCAACCGTTGGATAGAGCTAGTCTAGAGGAACATTTTGAGTGGTCACTCGGCCGAATCGGACCAGAAATTTCCGAGCGCGGAGCGTGCAAACTTTTAATATTTACACGGTTTATTCGACGTGTGTGAATTTTTTTCTCAGTAATTCATCAAAATAGTCCCACGACTGATCCCACCGTTGGATAGAGCTAGTCTAGAGGAACATTTTGAGTGGTCACTCGGCCGAATCGGACCAGAAATTTCCGAGCGCGGAGCTTGCAAATTATTGATAATTACCCGGTTTATTTGACGTGTGTGAATTCTTTTCTTAGTAATTCATCAAAATAGTACCACGACTGATCCCACCGTTGGATAGAGCTTGTCTAGAGGAACATTTTGAGTGGTCACTCGGCCGAATCGGACCAGAAATTTCCGAGCGCGGAGCTTGCAAATTATTGATAATTACCCGGTTTATTTGACGTGTGTGAATTCTTTTCTTAGTAATTCATCAAAATAGTACCACGACTGATCCCACCGTTGGATAGAGCTTGTCTAGAGGAACATTTTGAGTGGTCACTCGGCCGAATCAGACCAGAAATTTCCGAGCGCGGAGCTTGCAAATTATTGATAATTACCCGGTTTATTCGACGTGTGTGAATTTTATTCTCAGTAATTCATCAAAATAGTCCCACGACTGATCCAACCGTTGGATAGAGCTAGTCTAGAGGAACATTTTGAGTGGTCACTCGGCCGAATCGCACCAGAAATTTCCGAGCGCGGAGCGTGCAAACTTTTCATATTTACACGGTTTATTCGACGTGTGTGAATTTTTTTCTCAGTAATTCATCAAAATAGTCCCACGACTGATCCCACCGTTGGATAGAGCTAGTCTAGTGGAACATTTTGAGTGGTCACTCGGCCGAATCGACCAGAAATTTCCGAGCGCGGAGCGTGCAAACTATTGATAATTACCCGGTTTATTTGACGTGTGTGAATTTTTTTCCCAGTAATTCATCAAAATTGTCCCACGACTGATCCAACCGTTGGATAGAGCTAGTCTAGAGGAACATTTTGAGTGGTCACTCGGCCGAATCGCACCAGAAATTTCCGAGCGCGGAGCGTGCAAACTTTTCATATTTACACGGTTTATTCGACGTGTGTGAATTTTTTTCTCAGCAATTCATCAAAATAGTCCCACGACTGATCCCACCGTTGGATAGAGCTAGTCTAGAGGAACATTTTGAGTGGTCACTCGGCCGAATCAGACCAGAAATTTCCGAGCGCGGAGCTTGCAAATTATTGATAATTACCCGGTTTATTCGACGTGTGTGAATTTTATTCTCAGTAATTCATCAAAATAGTCCCACGACTGATCCCACCGTTGGATAGAGCTAGTCTAGAGGAACATTTTGAGTGGTCACTCGGCCGAATCGGACCAGAAATTTCCGAGCGCGGAGCGTGCAAACTTTTCATATTTACACGGTTTATTCGACGTGTGTGAATTTTTTTCTCAGTAATTCATCAAAATAGTCCCACGACTGATCCCACCGTTGGATAGTGCTAGTCTAGAGGAACATTTTGAGTGGTCACTCGGCCGAATCGGACCAGAAATTTCCGAGCGCGGAGCGTGCAAACTTTTAATATTAACCCGGTTTATTTGACGTGTGTGAATTTTTTTCTCAGTAATTCATCAAAATAGTCCCACGACTGATCCCACCGTTGGATAGAGCTAGTCTAGAGGAACATTTTGAGTGGTCACTCGGCCGAATCGGACCAGAAATTTCCGAGCGCGGAGCGTGCAAACTTTTAATATTTACACGGTTTATTCGACGTGTGTGAATTTTTTTCTCAGTAATTCATCAAAATAGTCCCGCGACTGATCCAACCGTTGGATAGAGCTAGTCTAGAGGAACATTTTGAGTGGTCACTCGGCCGAATCGGACCAGAAATTTCCGAGCGCGGAGCGTGCAAACTTTTAATATTTACACGGTTTATTCGACGTGTGTGAATTTTTTTCTCAGTAATTCATCAAAATAGTCCCACGACTGATCCCACCGTTGGATAGAGCTAGTCTAGAGGAACATTTTGAGTGGTCACTCGGCCGAATCGGACCAGAAATTTCCGAGCGCGGAGCTTGCAAATTATTGATAATTACCCGGTTTATTTGACGTGTGTGAATTCTTTTCTTAGTAATTCATCAAAATAGTACCACGACTGATCCCACCGTTGGATAGAGCTTGTCTAGAGGAACATTTTGAGTGGTCACTCGGCCGAATCGGACCAGAAATTTCCGAGCGCGGAGCTTGCAAATTATTGATAATTACCCGGTTTATTTGACGTGTGTGAATTCTTTTCTTAGTAATTCATCAAAATAGTACCACGACTGATCCCACCGTTGGATAGAGCTTGTCTAGAGGAACATTTTGAGTGGTCACTCGGCCGAATCAGACCAGAAATTTCCGAGCGCGGAGCTTGCAAATTATTGATAATTACCCGGTTTATTCGACGTGTGTGAATTTTATTCTCAGTAATTCATCAAAATAGTCCCACGACTGATCCCACCGTTGGATAGAGCTAGTCTAGAGGAACATTTTGAGTGGTCACTCGGCCGAATCGGACCAGAAATTTCCGAGCGCGGAGCGTGCAAACTTTTCATATTTACACGGTTTATTCGACGTGTGTGAATTTTTTTCTCAGCAATTCATCAAAATAGTCCCACGACTGATCCCACCGTTGGATAGAGCTAGTCTAGAGGAACATTTTGAGTGGTCACTCGGCCGAATCAGACCAGAAATTTCCGAGCGCGGAGCTTGCAAACTATTGATAATTACCCGGTTTATTTGACGTGTGTGAATTTTTTTCCCAGTAATTCATCAAAATTGTCCCACGACTGATCCAACCGTTGGATAGAGCTAGTCTAGAGGAACATTTTGAGTGGTCACTCGGCCGAATCGCACCAGAAATTTCCGAACGCGGAGCGTGCAAACTTTTAATATTAACCCGGTTTATTCGACGTGTGTGAATTTTTTTCTCAGTAATTCATCAAAATAGTCCCACGACTGATCCCACCGTTGGATAGAGCTAGTCTAGAGGAACATTTTGAGTGGTCACTCGGCCGAATCGGACCAGAAATTTCCGAGCGCGGAGCGTGCAAACTTTTAATATTAACACGATTTATTTGACGTGTGTGAATTTTTTTCTCAGTAATTCATCAAAATAGTCCCACGATTGATCCCACCGTTGGATAGAGCTAGTCTAGTGGAACATTTTGAGTGGTCACTCGGCCGAATCGGACCAGAAATTTCCGAGCGCGGAGCTTGCAAATTATTGATAATTACCCGGTTTATTTGACGTGTGTGAATTTTTTTCCCAGTAATTCATCAAAATTGTCCCTCGACTGATCCCACCGTTGGATAGAGCTAGTCTAGAGGAACATTTTGAGTGGTCACTCGGCCGAATCGGGCCAGAAATTTCCGAGCGCGGAGCGTGCAAACTTTTAATATTTACACGGTTTATTCGACGTGTGTGAATTTTTTTCTTAGTAATTCATCAAAATAGTACCACGACTGATCCCACCGTTGGATAGAGCTTGTCTAGAGGAACATTTTGAGTGGTCACTCGGCCGAATCGGACCAGAAATTTCCGAGCGCGGAGCGTGCAAACTTTTAATATTAACCCGATTTATTTGACGTGTGTGAATTTTTTTCTCAGTAATTCATCAAAATAGTCCCACGATTGATCCCACCGTTGGATAGAGCTAGTCTAGTGGAACATTTTGAGTGGTCACTCGGCCGAATCGACCAGAAATTTCCGAGCGCGGAGCTTGCAAATTATTGATAATTACCCGGTTTATTCGACGTGTGTGAATTTTATTCTCAGTAATTCATCAAAATTGTCCCACGACTGATCCAACCGTTGGATAGAGCTAGTCTAGAGGAACATTTTGAGTGGTCACTCGGCCGAATCGCACCAGAAATTTCCGAGCGCGGAGCGTGCAAACTTTTCATATTTACACGGTTTATTCGACGTGTGTGAATTTTTTTCTCAGTAATTCATCAAAATAGTCCCACGACTGATCCCACCGTTGGATAGAGCTAGTCTAGTGGAACATTTTGAGTGGTCACTCGGCCGAATCGACCAGAAATTTCCGAGCGCGGAGCGTGCAAACTATTGATAATTACCCGGTTTATTTGACGTGTGTGAATTTTTTTCCCAGTAATTCATCAAAATTGTCCCACGACTGATCCAACCGTTGGATAGAGCTAGTCTAGAGGAACATTTTGAGTGGTCACTCGGCCGAATCGCACCAGAAATTTCCGAGCGCGGAGCGTGCAAACTTTTCATATTTACACGGTTTATTCGACGTGTGTGAATTTTTTTCTCAGCAATTCATCAAAATAGTCCCACGACTGATCCCACCGTTGGATAGAGCTAGTCTAGAGGAACATTTTGAGTGGTCACTCGGCCGAATCAGACCAGAAATTTCCGAGCGCGGAGCTTGCAAATTATTGATAATTACCCGGTTTATTCGACGTGTGTGAATTTTATTCTCAGTAATTCATCAAAATAGTCCCACGACTGATCCCACCGTTGGATAGAGCTAGTCTAGAGGAACATTTTGAGTGGTCACTCGGCCGAATCGGACCAGAAATTTCCGAGCGCGGAGCGTGCAAACTTTTCATATTTACACGGTTTATTCGACGTGTGTGAATTTTTTTCTCAGTAATTCATCAAAATAGTCCCACGACTGATCCCACCGTTGGATAGTGCTAGTCTAGAGGAACATTTTGAGTGGTCACTCGGCCGAATCGGACCAGAAATTTCCGAGCGCGGAGCGTGCAAACTTTTAATATTAACCCGGTTTATTTGACGTGTGTGAATTTTTTTCTCAGTAATTCATCAAAATAGTCCCACGACTGATCCCACCGTTGGATAGAGCTAGTCTAGAGGAACATTTTGAGTGGTCACTCGGCCGAATCGGACCAGAAATTTCCGAGCGCGGAGCGTGCAAACTTTTAATATTTACACGGTTTATTCGACGTGTGTGAATTTTTTTCTCAGTAATTCATCAAAATAGTCCCGCGACTGATCCAACCGTTGGATAGAGCTAGTCTAGAGGAACATTTTGAGTGGTCACTCGGCCGAATCGGACCAGAAATTTCCGAGCGCGGAGCGTGCAAACTTTTAATATTTACACGGTTTATTCGACGTGTGTGAATTTTTTTCTCAGTAATTCATCAAAATAGTCCCACGACTGATCCCACCGTTGGATAGAGCTAGTCTAGAGGAACATTTTGAGTGGTCACTCGGCCGAATCGGACCAGAAATTTCCGAGCGCGGAGCTTGCAAATTATTGATAATTACCCGGTTTATTTGACGTGTGTGAATTCTTTTCTTAGTAATTCATCAAAATAGTACCACGACTGATCCCACCGTTGGATAGAGCTTGTCTAGAGGAACATTTTGAGTGGTCACTCGGCCGAATCGGACCAGAAATTTCCGAGCGCGGAGCGTGCAAACTTTTAATATTAACCCGGTTTATTTGACGTGTGTGAATTTTTTTCTCAGTAATTCATCAAAATAGTCCCACGATTGATCCCACCGTTGGATAGAGCTAGTCTAGAGGAACATTTTGAGTGGTCACTCGGCCGAATCGGGCCAGAAATTTCCGAGCGCGGAGCGTGCAAACTTTTAATATTTACACGGTTTATTCGACGTGTGTGAATTTTTTTCTTAGTAATTCATCAAAATAGTACCACGACTGATCCCACCGTTGGATAGAGCTTGTCTAGAGGAACATTTTGAGTGGTCACTCGGCCGAATCGGACCAGAAATTTCCGAGCGCGGAGCGTGCAAACTTTTAATATTAACCCGATTTATTTGACGTGTGTGAATTTTTTTCTCAGTAATTCATCAAAATAGTCCCACGATTGATCCCACCGTTGGATAGAGCTAGTCTAGTGGAACATTTTGAGTGGTCACTCGGCCGAATCGACCAGAAATTTCCGAGCGCGGAGCTTGCAAATTATTGATAATTACCCGGTTTATTCGACGTGTGTGAATTTTATTCTCAGTAATTCATCAAAATTGTCCCACGACTGATCCAACCGTTGGATAGAGCTAGTCTAGAGGAACATTTTGAGTGGTCACTCGGCCGAATCGCACCAGAAATTTCCGAGCGCGGAGCGTGCAAACTTTTCATATTTACACGGTTTATTCGACGTGTGTGAATTTTTTTCTCAGTAATTCATCAAAATAGTCCCACGACTGATCCCACCGTTGGATAGAGCTAGTCTAGTGGAACATTTTGAGTGGTCACTCGGCCGAATCGACCAGAAATTTCCGAGCGCGGAGCGTGCAAACTATTGATAATTACCCGGTTTATTTGACGTGTGTGAATTTTTTTCCCAGTAATTCATCAAAATTGTCCCACGACTGATCCAACCGTTGGATAGAGCTAGTCTAGAGGAACATTTTGAGTGGTCACTCGGCCGAATCGCACCAGAAATTTCCGAGCGCGGAGCGTGCAAACTTTTCATATTTACACGGTTTATTCGACGTGTGTGAATTTTTTTCTCAGCAATTCATCAAAATAGTCCCACGACTGATCCCACCGTTGGATAGAGCTAGTCTAGAGGAACATTTTGAGTGGTCACTCGGCCGAATCAGACCAGAAATTTCCGAGCGCGGAGCTTGCAAATTATTGATAATTACCCGGTTTATTCGACGTGTGTGAATTTTATTCTCAGTAATTCATCAAAATAGTCCCACGACTGATCCCACCGTTGGATAGAGCTAGTCTAGAGGAACATTTTGAGTGGTCACTCGGCCGAATCGGACCAGAAATTTCCGAGCGCGGAGCGTGCAAACTTTTCATATTTACACGGTTTATTCGACGTGTGTGAATTTTTTTCTCAGTAATTCATCAAAATAGTCCCACGACTGATCCCACCGTTGGATAGTGCTAGTCTAGAGGAACATTTTGAGTGGTCACTCGGCCGAATCGGACCAGAAATTTCCGAGCGCGGAGCGTGCAAACTTTTAATATTAACCCGGTTTATTTGACGTGTGTGAATTTTTTTCTCAGTAATTCATCAAAATAGTCCCACGACTGATCCCACCGTTGGATAGAGCTAGTCTAGAGGAACATTTTGAGTGGTCACTCGGCCGAATCGGACCAGAAATTTCCGAGCGCGGAGCGTGCAAACTTTTAATATTTACACGGTTTATTCGACGTGTGTGAATTTTTTTCTCAGTAATTCATCAAAATAGTCCCGCGACTGATCCAACCGTTGGATAGAGCTAGTCTAGAGGAACATTTTGAGTGGTCACTCGGCCGAATCGGACCAGAAATTTCCGAGCGCGGAGCGTGCAAACTTTTAATATTTACACGGTTTATTCGACGTGTGTGAATTTTTTTCTCAGTAATTCATCAAAATAGTCCCACGACTGATCCCACCGTTGGATAGAGCTAGTCTAGAGGAACATTTTGAGTGGTCACTCGGCCGAATCGGACCAGAAATTTCCGAGCGCGGAGCTTGCAAATTATTGATAATTACCCGGTTTATTTGACGTGTGTGAATTCTTTTCTTAGTAATTCATCAAAATAGTACCACGACTGATCCCACCGTTGGATAGAGCTTGTCTAGAGGAACATTTTGAGTGGTCACTCGGCCGAATCGGACCAGAAATTTCCGAGCGCGGAGCGTGCAAACTTTTAATATTAACCCGGTTTATTTGACGTGTGTGAATTTTTTTCTCAGTAATTCATCAAAATAGTCCCACAACTGATCCCACCGTTAGATAGAGCTTGTCTAGAGGAACATTTTGAGTGGTCACTCGGCCGAATCGGACCAGAAATTTCCGAGCGCGGAGCGTGCAAACTTTTAATATTTACACGGTTTATTCGACGTGTGTGAATTTTTTTCTCAGTAATTCATCAAAATAGTCCCACGACGGATGCCACCGTTGGATAGAGCTAGTCTAGAGGAACATTTTGAGTGGTCACTCGGCCGAATCGGACCAGAAATTTCCGAGCGCGGAGCGTGCAAACTATTGATAATTACCCGGTTTATTTGACGTGTGTGAATTTTTTTCCCAGTAATTCATCAAAATTGTCCCACGACTGATCCAACCGTTGGATAGAGCTAGTCTAGTGGAACATTTTGAGTGGTCACTCGGCCGAATCAGACCAGAAATTTCCGAGCGCGGAGCTTGCAAATTATTGATAATTACCCGGTTTATTCGACGTGTGTGAATTTTTTTCTCAGTAATTCATCAAAATAGTCCCACGACGGATGCCACCGTTGGATAGAGCTAGTCTAGAGGAACATTTTGAGTGGTCACTCGGCCGAATCGGACCAGAAATTTCCGAGCGCGGAGCGTGCAAACTATTGATAATTACCCGGTTTATTTGACGTGTGTGAATTTTTTTCCCAGTAATTCATCAAAATTGTCCCACGACTGATCCCACCGTTGGATAGAGCTAGTCTAGAGGAACATTTTGAGTGGTCACTCGGCCGAATCGGACCAGAAATTTCCGAGCGCGGAGCGTGCAAACTTTTAATATTAACACGATTTATTTGACGTGTGTGAATTTTTTTCTCAGTAATTCATCAAAATAGTCCCACGATTGATCCCACCGTTGGATAGAGCTAGTCTAGTGGAACATTTTGAGTGGTCACTCGGCCGAATCGGACCAGAAATTTCCGAGCGCGGAGCTTGCAAATTATTGATAATTACCCGGTTTATTTGACGTGTGTGAATTTTTTTCCCAGTAATTCATCAAAATTGTCCCACGACTGATCCAACCGTTGGATAGAGCTAGTCTAGAGGAACATTTTGAGTGGTCACTCGGCCGAATCGGACCAGAAATTTCCGAGCGCGGAGCGTGCAAACTTTTAATATTAACCCGGTTTATTTGACGTGTGTGAATTTTTTTCTCAGTAATTCATCAAAATAGTCCCACGACTGATCCCACCGTTGGATAGAGCTAGTCTCGAGGAACATTTTGAGTGGTCACTCGGCCGAATCGGACCAGAAATTTCCGAGCGCGGAGCGTGCAAACTTTTAATATTTACACGGTTTATTCGACGTGTGTGAATTTTTTTCTCAGTAATTCATCAAAATAGTCCCACGACTGATCCCACCGTTGGATAGAGCTAGTCTAGTGGAACATTTTGAGTGGTCACTCGGCCGAATCGGACCAGAAATTTCCGAGCGCGGAGCGTGCAAACTATTGATAATTACCCGGTTTATTTGACGTGTGTGAATTTTTTTCCCAGTAATTCATCAAAATTGTCCCACGACTGATCCAACCGTTGGATAGAGCTAGTGTAGAGGAACATTTTGAGTGGTCACTCGGCCGAATCGCACCAGAAATTTCCGAACGCGGAGCGTGCAAACTTTTCATATTTACACGGTTTATTCGACGTGTGTGAATTTTTTTCTCAGTAATTCATCAAAATAGTCCCACGACTGATCCAACCGTTGGATAGAGCTAGTCTAGAGGAACATTTTGAGTGGTCACTCGGCCGAATCGCACCAGAAATTTCCGAGCGCGGAGCGTGCAAACTTTTCATATTTACACGGTTTATTCGACGTGTGTGAATTTTTTTCTCAGTAATTCATCAAAATAGTCCCACGACTGATCCCACCGTTGGATAGAGCTAGTCTAGAGGAACATTTTGAGTGGTCACTCGGCCGAATCGCACCAGAAATTTCCGAGCGCGGAGCGTGCAAACTTTTCATATTTACACGGTTTATTCGACGTGTGTGAATTTTTTTCTCAGCAATTCATCAAAATAGTCCCACGACTGATCCCACCGTTGGATAGAGCTAGTCTAGAGGAACATTTTGAGTGGTCACTCGGCCGAATCAGACCAGAAATTTCCGAGCGCGGAGCTTGCAAATTATTGATAATTACCCGGTTTATTCGACGTGTGTGAATTTTATTCTCAGTAATTCATCAAAATAGTCCCACGACTGATCCCACCGTTGGATAGAGCTAGTCTAGAGGAACATTTTGAGTGGTCACTCGGCCGAATCGGACCAGAAATTTCCGAGCGCGGAGCGTGCAAACTTTTAATATTAACCCGGTTTATTTGACGTGTGTGAATTTTTTTCTCAGTAATTCGTCAAAATAGTCCCACGACTGATCCCACCGTTGGATAGAGCTAGTCTAGAGGAACATTTTGAGTGGTCACTCGGCCGAATCGGACCAGAAATTTCCGAGCGCGGAGCGTGCAAACTTTTAATATTTACACGGTTTATTCGACGTGTGTGAATTTTTTTCTCAGTAATTCATCAAAATAGTCCCACGACTGATCCCACCGTTGGATAGTGCTAGTCTAGAGGAACATTTTGAGTGGTCACTCGGCCGAATCGGACCAGAAATTTCCGAGCGCGGAGCGTGCAAACTTTTAATATTAACCCGGTTTATTTGACGTGTGTGAATTTTTTTCTCAGTAATTCGTCAAAATAGTCCCACGACTGATCCCACCGTTGGATAGAGCTAGTCTAGAGGAACATTTTGAGTGGTCACTCGGCCGAATCGGACCAGAAATTTCCGAGCGCGGAGCGTGCAAACTTTTAATATTAACCCGGTTTATTCGACGTGTGTGAATTTTTTTCTCAGTAATTCATCAAAATAGTCCCACGACTGATCCCACCGTTGGATAGAGCTAGTCTAGAGGAACATTTTGAGTGGTCACTCGGCCGAATCGGGCCAGAAATTTCCGAGCGCGGAGCGTGCAAACTTTTAATATTTACACGGTTTATTCGACGTGTGTGAATTTTTTTCTCAGTAATTCATCAAAATAGTCCCACGACTGATCCCACCGTTGGATAGAGCTAGTCTAGAGGAACATTTTGAGTGGTCACTCGGCCGAATCGGACCAGAAATTTCCGAGCGCGGAGCGTGCAAACTTTTAATATTTACACGGTTTATTCGACGTGTGTGAATTTTTTTCTCAGTAATTCATCAAAATAGTCCCACGACTGATCCCACCGTTGGATAGAGCTAGTCTCGAGGAACATTTTGAGTGGTCTCTCGGCCGAATCGGACCAGAAATTTCCGAGCGCGGAGCGTGCAAACTTTTAATATTAACCCGGTTTATTTGACGTGTGTGAATTTTTTTCTCAGTAATTCATCAAAATAGTCCCACGACTGATCCCACCGTTGGATAGAGCTAGTCTCGAGGAACAGTTTGAGTGGTCACTCGGCCGAATCGGACCAGAAATTTCCGAGCGCGGAGCGTGCAAACTTTTAATATTTACACGGTTTATTCGACGTGTGTGAATTTTTTTCTCAGTAATTCATCAAAATAGTCCCACGACTGATCCCACCGTTGGATAGAGCTAGTCTAGTGGAACATTTTGAGTGGTCACTCGGCCGAATCGGACCAGAAATTTCCGAGCGCGGAGCGTGCAAACTATTGATAATTACCCGGTTTATTTGACGTGTGTGAATTTTTTTCCCAGTAATTCATCAAAATTGTCCCACGACTGATCCAACCGTTGGATAGAGCTAGTGTAGAGGAACATTTTGAGTGGTCACTCGGCCGAATCGCACCAGAAATTTCCGAACGCGGAGCGTGCAAACTTTTCATATTTACACGGTTTATTCGACGTGTGTGAATTTTTTTCTCAGTAATTCATCAAAATAGTCCCACGACTGATCCCACCGTTGGATAGAGCTAGTCTAGAGGAACATTTTGAGTGGTCACTCGGCCGAATCAGACCAGAAATTTCCGAGCGCGGAGCGTGCAAACTTTTAATATTAACCCGGTTTATTTGACGTGTGTGAATTTTTTTCTCAGTAATTCATCAAAATAGTCCCACGATTGATCCCACCGTTGGATAGAGCTTGTCTAGAGGAACATTTTGAGTGGTCACTCGGCCGAATCGGACCAGAAATTTCCGAGCGCGGAGCGTGCAAACTTTTAATATTAACCCGATTTATTTGACGTGTGTGAATTTTTTTCTCAGTAATTCATCAAAATAGTCCCACGATTGATCCCACCGTTGGATAGAGCTAGTCTAGTGGAACATTTTGAGTGGTCACTCGGCCGAATCGACCAGAAATTTCCGAGCGCGGAGCTTGCAAATTATTGATAATTACCCGGTTTATTCGACGTGTGTGAATTTTATTCTCAGTAATTCATCAAAATTGTCCCACGACTGATCCAACCGTTGGATAGAGCTAGTCTAGAGGAACATTTTGAGTGGTCACTCGGCCGAATCGCACCAGAAATTTCCGAGCGCGGAGCGTGCAAACTTTTCATATTTACACGGTTTATTCGACGTGTGTGAATTTTTTTCTCAGTAATTCATCAAAATAGTCCCACGACTGATCCCACCGTTGGATAGAGCTAGTCTAGTGGAACATTTTGAGTGGTCACTCGGCCGAATCGACCAGAAATTTCCGAGCGCGGAGCGTGCAAACTATTGATAATTACCCGGTTTATTTGACGTGTGTGAATTTTTTTCCCAGTAATTCATCAAAATTGTCCCACGACTGATCCAACCGTTGGATAGAGCTAGTCTAGAGGAACATTTTGAGTGGTCACTCGGCCGAATCGCACCAGAAATTTCCGAGCGCGGAGCGTGCAAACTTTTCATATTTACACGGTTTATTCGACGTGTGTGAATTTTTTTCTCAGCAATTCATCAAAATAGTCCCACGACTGATCCCACCGTTGGATAGAGCTAGTCTAGAGGAACATTTTGAGTGGTCACTCGGCCGAATCAGACCAGAAATTTCCGAGCGCGGAGCTTGCAAATTATGATAATTACCCGGTTTATTCGACGTGTGTGAATTTTATTCTCAGTAATTCATCAAAATAGTCCCACGACTGATCCCACCGTTGGATAGAGCTAGTCTAGAGGAACATTTTGAGTGGTCACTCGGCCGAATCGGACCAGAAATTTCCGAGCGCGGAGCGTGCAAACTTTTCATATTTACACGGTTTATTCGACGTGTGTGAATTTTTTTCTCAGTAATTCATCAAAATAGTCCCACGACTGATCCCACCGTTGGATAGTGCTAGTCTAGAGGAACATTTTGAGTGGTCACTCGGCCGAATCGGACCAGAAATTTCCGAGCGCGGAGCGTGCAAACTTTTAATATTAACCCGGTTTATTTGACGTGTGTGAATTTTTTTCTCAGTAATTCATCAAAATAGTCCCACGACTGATCCCACCGTTGGATAGAGCTAGTCTAGAGGAACATTTTGAGTGGTCACTCGGCCGAATCGGACCAGAAATTTCCGAGCGCGGAGCGTGCAAACTTTTAATATTTACACGGTTTATTCGACGTGTGTGAATTTTTTTCTCAGTAATTCATCAAAATAGTCCCGCGACTGATCCAACCGTTGGATAGAGCTAGTCTAGAGGAACATTTTGAGTGGTCACTCGGCCGAATCGGACCAGAAATTTCCGAGCGCGGAGCGTGCAAACTTTTAATATTTACACGGTTTATTCGACGTGTGTGAATTTTTTTCTCAGTAATTCATCAAAATAGTCCCACGACTGATCCCACCGTTGGATAGAGCTAGTCTAGAGGAACATTTTGAGTGGTCACTCGGCCGAATCGGACCAGAAATTTCCGAGCGCGGAGCTTGCAAATTATTGATAATTACCCGGTTTATTTGACGTGTGTGAATTCTTTTCTTAGTAATTCATCAAAATAGTACCACGACTGATCCCACCGTTGGATAGAGCTTGTCTAGAGGAACATTTTGAGTGGTCACTCGGCCGAATCGGACCAGAAATTTCCGAGCGCGGAGCGTGCAAACTTTTAATATTAACCCGGTTTATTTGACGTGTGTGAATTTTTTTCTCAGTAATTCATCAAAATAGTCCCACAACTGATCCCACCGTTAGATAGAGCTTGTCTAGAGGAACATTTTGAGTGGTCACTCGGCCGAATCGGACCAGAAATTTCCGAGCGCGGAGCGTGCAAACTTTTAATATTTACACGGTTTATTCGACGTGTGTGAATTTTTTTCTCAGTAATTCATCAAAATAGTCCCACGACGGATGCCACCGTTGGATAGAGCTAGTCTAGAGGAACATTTTGAGTGGTCACTCGGCCGAATCGGACCAGAAATTTCCGAGCGCGGAGCGTGCAAACTATTGATAATTACCCGGTTTATTTGACGTGTGTGAATTTTTTTCCCAGTAATTCATCAAAATTGTCCCACGACTGATCCAACCGTTGGATAGAGCTAGTCTAGTGGAACATTTTGAGTGGTCACTCGGCCGAATCAGACCAGAAATTTCCGAGCGCGGAGCTTGCAAATTATTGATAATTACCCGGTTTATTTGACGTGTGTGAATTTTTTTCCCAGTAATTCATCAAAATTGTCCCACGACTGATCCAACCGTTGGATAGAGCTAGTCTAGAGGAACATTTTGAGTGGTCACTCGGCCGAATCGGACCAGAAATTTCCGAGCGCGGAGCGTGCAAACTTTTAATATTAACCCGGTTTATTTGACGTGTGTGAATTTTTTTCTCAGTAATTCATCAAAATAGTCCCACGACTGATCCCACCGTTGGATAGAGCTAGTCTCGAGGAACATTTTGAGTGGTCACTCGGCCGAATCGGACCAGAAATTTCCGAGCGCGGAGCGTGCAAACTTTTAATATTTACACGGTTTATTCGACGTGTGTGAATTTTTTTCTCAGTAATTCATCAAAATAGTCCCACGACTGATCCCACCGTTGGATAGAGCTAGTCTAGTGGAACATTTTGAGTGGTCACTCGGCCGAATCGGACCAGAAATTTCCGAGCGCGGAGCGTGCAAACTATTGATAATTACCCGGTTTATTTGACGTGTGTGAATTTTTTTCCCAGTAATTCATCAAAATTGTCCCACGACTGATCCAACCGTTGGATAGAGCTAGTGTAGAGGAACATTTTGAGTGGTCACTCGGCCGAATCGCACCAGAAATTTCCGAACGCGGAGCGTGCAAACTTTTCATATTTACACGGTTTATTCGACGTGTGTGAATTTTTTTCTCAGTAATTCATCAAAATAGTCCCACGACTGATCCAACCGTTGGATAGAGCTAGTCTAGAGGAACATTTTGAGTGGTCACTCGGCCGAATCGCACCAGAAATTTCCGAGCGCGGAGCGTGCAAACTTTTCATATTTACACGGTTTATTCGACGTGTGTGAATTTTTTTCTCAGTAATTCATCAAAATAGTCCCACGACTGATCCCACCGTTGGATAGAGCTAGTCTAGAGGAACATTTTGAGTGGTCACTCGGCCGAATCGCACCAGAAATTTCCGAGCGCGGAGCGTGCAAACTTTTCATATTTACACGGTTTATTCGACGTGTGTGAATTTTTTTCTCAGCAATTCATCAAAATAGTCCCACGACTGATCCCACCGTTGGATAGAGCTAGTCTAGAGGAACATTTTGAGTGGTCACTCGGCCGAATCAGACCAGAAATTTCCGAGCGCGGAGCTTGCAAATTATTGATAATTACCCGGTTTATTCGACGTGTGTGAATTTTATTCTCAGTAATTCATCAAAATAGTCCCACGACTGATCCCACCGTTGGATAGAGCTAGTCTAGAGGAACATTTTGAGTGGTCACTCGGCCGAATCGGACCAGAAATTTCCGAGCGCGGAGCGTGCAAACTTTTAATATTAACCCGGTTTATTTGACGTGTGTGAATTTTTTTCTCAGTAATTCGTCAAAATAGTCCCACGACTGATCCCACCGTTGGATAGAGCTAGTCTAGAGGAACATTTTGAGTGGTCACTCGGCCGAATCGGACCAGAAATTTCCGAGCGCGGAGCGTGCAAACTTTTCATATTTACACGGTTTATTCGACGTGTGTGAATTTTTTTCTCAGTAATTCATCAAAATAGTCCCACGACTGATCCCACCGTTGGATAGTGCTAGTCTAGAGGAACATTTTGAGTGGTCACTCGGCCGAATCGGACCAGAAATTTCCGAGCGCGGAGCGTGCAAACTTTTAATATTAACCCGGTTTATTTGACGTGTGTGAATTTTTTTCTCAGTAATTCGTCAAAATAGTCCCACGACTGATCCCACCGTTGGATAGAGCTAGTCTAGAGGAACATTTTGAGTGGTCACTCGGCCGAATCGGACCAGAAATTTCCGAGCGCGGAGCGTGCAAACTTTTAATATTAACCCGGTTTATTCGACGTGTGTGAATTTTTTTCTCAGTAATTCATCAAAATAGTCCCACGACTGATCCCACCGTTGGATAGAGCTAGTCTAGAGGAACATTTTGAGTGGTCACTCGGCCGAATCGGGCCAGAAATTTCCGAGCGCGGAGCGTGCAAACTTTTAATATTTACACGGTTTATTCGACGTGTGTGAATTTTTTTCTCAGTAATTCATCAAAATAGTCCCACGACTGATCCCACCGTTGGATAGAGCTAGTCTAGAGGAACATTTTGAGTGGTCACTCGGCCGAATCGGACCAGAAATTTCCGAGCGCGGAGCGTGCAAACTTTTAATATTTACACGGTTTATTCGACGTGTGTGAATTTTTTTCTCAGTAATTCATCAAAATAGTCCCACGACTGATCCCACCGTTGGATAGAGCTAGTCTCGAGGAACATTTTGAGTGGTCACTCGGCCGAATCGGACCAGAAATTTCCGAGCGCGGAGCGTGCAAACTTTTAATATTAACCCGGTTTATTTGACGTGTGTGAATTTTTTTCTCAGTAATTCATCAAAATAGTCCCACGACTGATCCCACCGTTGGATAGAGCTAGTCTCGAGGAACATTTTGAGTGGTCACTCGGCCGAATCGGACCAGAAATTTCCGAGCGCGGAGCGTGCAAACTTTTAATATTTACACGGTTTATTCGACGTGTGTGAATTTTTTTCTCAGTAATTCATCAAAATAGTCCCACGACTGATCCCACCGTTGGATAGAGCTAGTCTAGTGGAACATTTTGAGTGGTCACTCGGCCGAATCGGACCAGAAATTTCCGAGCGCGGAGCGTGCAAACTATTGATAATTACCCGGTTTATTTGACGTGTGTGAATTTTTTTCCCAGTAATTCATCAAAATTGTCCCACGACTGATCCAACCGTTGGATAGAGCTAGTGTAGAGGAACATTTTGAGTGGTCACTCGGCCGAATCGCACCAGAAATTTCCGAACGCGGAGCGTGCAAACTTTTCATATTTACACGGTTTATTCGACGTGTGTGAATTTTTTTCTCAGTAATTCATCAAAATAGTCCCACGACTGATCCAACCGTTGGATAGAGCTAGTCTAGAGGAACATTTTGAGTGGTCACTCGGCCGAATCGCACCAGAAATTTCCGAGCGCGGAGCGTGCAAACTTTTCATATTTACACGGTTTATTCGACGTGTGTGAATTTTTTTCTCAGTAATTCATCAAAATAGTCCCACGACTGATCCCACCGTTGGATAGAGCTAGTCTAGAGGAACATTTTGAGTGGTCACTCGGCCGAATCGCACCAGAAATTTCCGAGCGCGGAGCGTGCAAACTTTTCATATTTACACGGTTTATTCGACGTGTGTGAATTTTTTTCTCAGCAATTCATCAAAATAGTCCCACGACTGATCCCACCGTTGGATAGAGCTAGTCTAGAGGAACATTTTGAGTGGTCACTCGGCCGAATCAGACCAGAAATTTCCGAGCGCGGAGCTTGCAAATTATTGATAATTACCCGGTTTATTCGACGTGTGTGAATTTTATTCTCAGTAATTCATCAAAATAGTCCCACGACTGATCCCACCGTTGGATAGAGCTAGTCTAGAGGAACATTTTGAGTGGTCACTCGGCCGAATCGGACCAGAAATTTCCGAGCGCCGAGCGTGCAAACTTTTAATATTAACCCGGTTTATTTGACGTGTGTGAATTTTTTTCTCAGTAATTCGTCAAAATAGTCCCACGACTGATCCCACCGTTGGATAGAGCTAGTCTAGAGGAACATTTTGAGTGGTCACTCGGCCGAATCGGACCAGAAATTTCCGAGCGCGGAGCGTGCAAACTTTTAATATTAACCCGGTTTATTTGACGTGTGTGAATTTTTTTCTCAGTAATTCGTCAAAATAGTCCCACGACTGATCCCACCGTTGGATAGAGCTAGTCTAGAGGAACATTTTGAGTGGTCACTCGGCCGAATCGGGCCAGAAATTTCCGAGCGCGGAGCGTGCAAACTTTTAATATTTACACGGTTTATTCGACGTGTGTGAATTTTTTTCTCAGTAATTCATCAAAATAGTCCCACGACTGATCCCACCGTTGGATAGAGCTAGTCTAGAGGAACATTTTGAGTGGTCACTCGGCCGAATCGGACCAGAAATTTCCGAGCGCGGAGCGTGCAAACTTTTAATATTTACACGGTTTATTCGACGTGTGTGAATTTTTTTCTCAGTAATTCATCAAAATAGTCCCGCGACTGATCCAACCGTTGGATAGAGCTAGTCTAGAGGAACATTTTGAGTGGTCACTCGGCCGAATCGGACCAGAAATTTCCGAGCGCGGAGCGTGCAAACTTTTAATATTTACACGGTTTATTCGACGTGTGTGAATTTTTTTCTCAGTAATTCATCAAAATAGTCCCACGACTGATCCCACCGTTGGATAGAGCTAGTCTAGAGGAACATTTTGAGTGGTCACTCGGCCGAATCGGACCAGAAATTTCCGAGCGCGGAGCTTGCAAATTATTGATAATTACCCGGTTTATTTGACGTGTGTGAATTCTTTTCTTAGTAATTCATCAAAATAGTACCACGACTGATCCCACCGTTGGATAGAGCTTGTCTAGAGGAACATTTTGAGTGGTCACTCGGCCGAATCGGACCAGAAATTTCCGAGCGCGGAGCGTGCAAACTTTTAATATTAACCCGGTTTATTTGACGTGTGTGAATTTTTTTCTCAGTAATTCATCAAAATAGTCCCACAACTGATCCCACCGTTAGATAGAGCTTGTCTAGAGGAACATTTTGAGTGGTCACTCGGCCGAATCGGACCAGAAATTTCCGAGCGCGGAGCGTGCAAACTTTTAATATTTACACGGTTTATTCGACGTGTGTGAATTTTTTTCTCAGTAATTCATCAAAATAGTCCCACGACTGATCCCACCGTTGGATAGTGCTAGTCTAGAGGAACATTTTGAGTGGTCACTCGGCCGAATCGGACCAGAAATTTCCGAGCGCGGAGCGTGCAAACTTTTAATATTAACCCGGTTTATTTGACGTGTGTGAATTTTTTTCTCAGTAATTCGTCAAAATAGTCCCACGACTGATCCCACCGTTGGATAGAGCTAGTCTAGAGGAACATTTTGAGTGGTCACTCGGCCGAATCGGACCAGAAATTTCCGAGCGCGGAGCGTGCAAACTTTTAATATTAACCCGGTTTATTCGACGTGTGTGAATTTTTTTCTCAGTAATTCATCAAAATAGTCCCACGACTGATCCCACCGTTGGATAGAGCTAGTCTAGAGGAACATTTTGAGTGGTCACTCGGCCGAATCGGACCAGAAATTTCCGAGCGCGGAGCGTGCAAACTTTTAATATTTACACGGTTTATTCGACGTGTGTGAATTTTTTTCTCAGTAATTCATCAAAATAGTCCCACGACTGATCCCACCGTTGGATAGAGCTAGTCTAGTGGAACATTTTGAGTGGTCACTCGGCCGAATCGGACCAGAAATTTCCGAGCGCGGAGCGTGCAAACTATTGATAATTACCCGGTTTATTTGACGTGTGTGAATTTTTTTCCCAGTAATTCATCAAAATTGTCCCACGACTGATCCAACCGTTGGATAGAGCTAGTGTAGAGGAACATTTTGAGTGGTCACTCGGCCGAATCGCACCAGAAATTTCCGAACGCGGAGCGTGCAAACTTTTCATATTTACACGGTTTATTCGACGTGTGTGAATTTTTTTCTCAGTAATTCATCAAAATAGTCCCACGACTGATCCAACCGTTGGATAGAGCTAGTCTAGAGGAACATTTTGAGTGGTCACTCGGCCGAATCGCACCAGAAATTTCCGAGCGCGGAGCGTGCAAACTTTTCATATTTACACGGTTTATTCGACGTGTGTGAATTTTTTTCTCAGTAATTCATCAAAATAGTCCCACGACTGATCCCACCGTTGGATAGAGCTAGTCTAGAGGAACATTTTGAGTGGTCACTCGGCCGAATCGCACCAGAAATTTCCGAGCGCGGAGCGTGCAAACTTTTCATATTTACACGGTTTATTCGACGTGTGTGAATTTTTTTCTCAGCAATTCATCAAAATAGTCCCACGACTGATCCCACCGTTGGATAGAGCTAGTCTAGAGGAACATTTTGAGTGGTCACTCGGCCGAATCAGACCAGAAATTTCCGAGCGCGGAGCTTGCAAATTATTGATAATTACCCGGTTTATTCGACGTGTGTGAATTTTATTCTCAGTAATTCATCAAAATAGTCCCACGACTGATCCCACCGTTGGATAGAGCTAGTCTAGAGGAACATTTTGAGTGGTCACTCGGCCGAATCGGACCAGAAATTTCCGAGCGCCGAGCGTGCAAACTTTTAATATTAACCCGGTTTATTTGACGTGTGTGAATTTTTTTCTCAGTAATTCGTCAAAATAGTCCCACGACTGATCCCACCGTTGGATAGAGCTAGTCTAGAGGAACATTTTGAGTGGTCACTCGGCCGAATCGGACCAGAAATTTCCGAGCGCGGAGCGTGCAAACTTTTAATATTAACCCGGTTTATTTGACGTGTGTGAATTTTTTTCTCAGTAATTCGTCAAAATAGTCCCACGACTGATCCCACCGTTGGATAGAGCTAGTCTAGAGGAACATTTTGAGTGGTCACTCGGCCGAATCGGGCCAGAAATTTCCGAGCGCGGAGCGTGCAAACTTTTAATATTTACACGGTTTATTCGACGTGTGTGAATTTTTTTCTCAGTAATTCATCAAAATAGTCCCACGACTGATCCCACCGTTGGATAGAGCTAGTCTAGAGGAACATTTTGAGTGGTCATTCGGCCGAATCGGACCAGAAATTTCCGAGCGCGGAGCGTGCAAACTTTTAATATTTACACGGTTTATTCGACGTGTGTGAATTTTTTTCTCAGTAATTCATCAAAATAGTCCCGCGACTGATCCAACCGTTGGATAGAGCTAGTCTAGAGGAACATTTTGAGTGGTCACTCGGCCGAATCGGACCAGAAATTTCCGAGCGCGGAGCGTGCAAACTTTTAATATTTACACGGTTTATTCGACGTGTGTGAATTTTTTTCTCAGTAATTCATCAAAATAGTCCCACGACTGATCCCACCGTTGGATAGAGCTAGTCTAGAGGAACATTTTGAGTGGTCACTCGGCCGAATCGGACCAGAAATTTCCGAGCGCGGAGCTTGCAAATTATTGATAATTACCCGGTTTATTTGACGTGTGTGAATTCTTTTCTTAGTAATTCATCAAAATAGTACCACGACTGATCCCACCGTTGGATAGAGCTTGTCTAGAGGAACATTTTGAGTGGTCACTCGGCCGAATCGGACCAGAAATTTCCGAGCGCGGAGCGTGCAAACTTTTAATATTAACCCGGTTTATTTGACGTGTGTGAATTTTTTTCTCAGTAATTCATCAAAATAGTCCCACAACTGATCCCACCGTTAGATAGAGCTTGTCTAGAGGAACATTTTGAGTGGTCACTCGGCCGAATCGGACCAGAAATTTCCGAGCGCGGAGCGTGCAAACTTTTAATATTTACACGGTTTATTCGACGTGTGTGAATTTTTTTCTCAGTAATTCATCAAAATAGTCCCACGACTGATCCCACCGTTGGATAGTGCTAGTCTAGAGGAACATTTTGAGTGGTCACTCGGCCGAATCGGACCAGAAATTTCCGAGCGCGGAGCGTGCAAACTTTTAATATTAACCCGGTTTATTTGACGTGTGTGAATTTTTTTCTCAGTAATTCGTCAAAATAGTCCCACGACTGATCCCACCGTTGGATAGAGCTAGTCTAGAGGAACATTTTGAGTGGTCACTCGGCCGAATCGGACCAGAAATTTCCGAGCGCGGAGCGTGCAAACTTTTAATATTAACCCGGTTTATTCGACGTGTGTGAATTTTTTTCTCAGTAATTCATCAAAATAGTCCCACGACTGATCCCACCGTTGGATAGAGCTAGTCTAGAGGAACATTTTGAGTGGTCACTCGGCCGAATCGGGCCAGAAATTTCCGAGCGCGGAGCGTGCAAACTTTTAATATTTACACGGTTTATTCGACGTGTGTGAATTTTTTTCTCAGTAATTCATCAAAATAGTCCCACGACTGATCCCACCGTTGGATAGAGCTAGTCTAGAGGAACATTTTGAGTGGTCACTCGGCCGAATCGGACCAGAAATTTCCGAGCGCGGAGCGTGCAAACTTTTAATATTAACCCGGTTTATTTGACGTGTGTGAATTTTTTTCTCAGTAATTCATCAAAATAGTCCCACAACTGATCCCACCGTTAGATAGAGCTTGTCTAGAGGAACATTTTGAGTGGTCACTCGGCCGAATCGGACCAGAAATTTCCGAGCGCGGAGCGTGCAAACTTTTAATATTTACACGGTTTATTCGACGTGTGTGAATTTTTTTCTCAGTAATTCATCAAAATAGTCCCACGACGGATGCCACCGTTGGATAGAGCTAGTCTAGAGGAACATTTTGAGTGGTCACTCGGCCGAATCGGACCAGAAATTTCCGAGCGCGGAGCGTGCAAACTATTGATAATTACCCGGTTTATTTGACGTGTGTGAATTTTTTTCCCAGTAATTCATCAAAATTGTCCCACGACTGATCCAACCGTTGGATAGAGCTAGTCTAGAGGAACATTTTGAGTGGTCACTCGGCCGAATCGGACCAGAAATTTCCGAGCGCGGAGCGTGCAAACTTTTAATATTAACCCGGTTTATTTGACGTGTGTGAATTTTTTTCTCAGTAATTCGTCAAAATAGTCCCACGACTGATCCCACCGTTGGATAGAGCTAGTCTAGAGGAACATTTTGAGTGGTCACTCGGCCGAATCGGACCAGAAATTTCCGAGCGCGGAGCGTGCAAACTTTTCATATTTACACGGTTTATTCGACGTGTGTGAATTTTTTTCTCAGTAATTCATCAAAATAGTCCCACGACTGATCCCACCGTTGGATAGTGCTAGTCTAGAGGAACATTTTGAGTGGTCACTCGGCCGAATCGGACCAGAAATTTCCGAGCGCGGAGCGTGCAAACTTTTAATATTAACCCGGTTTATTTGACGTGTGTGAATTTTTTTCTCAGTAATTCGTCAAAATAGTCCCACGACTGATCCCACCGTTGGATAGAGCTAGTCTAGAGGAACATTTTGAGTGGTCACTCGGCCGAATCGGACCAGAAATTTCCGAGCGCGGAGCGTGCAAACTTTTAATATTAACCCGGTTTATTCGACGTGTGTGAATTTTTTTCTCAGTAATTCATCAAAATAGTCCCACGACTGATCCCACCGTTGGATAGAGCTAGTCTAGAGGAACATTTTGAGTGGTCACTCGGCCGAATCGGGCCAGAAATTTCCGAGCGCGGAGCGTGCAAACTTTT
The DNA here is from genome assembly GCF_039881205.1 of Euwallacea similis. Taxonomy (NCBI): domain Eukaryota; kingdom Metazoa; phylum Arthropoda; class Insecta; order Coleoptera; family Curculionidae; genus Euwallacea; species Euwallacea similis. The sequence goes on from NW_027098671.1 coordinate 49,323, forward strand.
AATATTTACACGGTTTATTCGACGTGTGTGAATTTTTTTCTCAGTAATTCATCAAAATAGTCCCACGACTGATCCCACCGTTGGATAGAGCTAGTCTAGAGGAACATTTTGAGTGGTCACTCGGCCGAATCGGACCAGAAATTTCCGAGCGCGGAGCGTGCAAACTTTTAATATTAACCCGGTTTATTTGACGTGTGTGAATTTTTTTCTCAGTAATTCATCAAAATAGTCCCACAACTGATCCCACCGTTAGATAGAGCTTGTCTAGAGGAACATTTTGAGTGGTCACTCGGCCGAATCGGACCAGAAATTTCCGAGCGCGGAGCGTGCAAACTTTTAATATTTACACGGTTTATTCGACGTGTGTGAATTTTTTTCTCAGTAATTCATCAAAATAGTCCCACGACGGATGCCACCGTTGGATAGAGCTAGTCTAGAGGAACATTTTGAGTGGTCACTCGGCCGAATCGGACCAGAAATTTCCGAGCGCGGAGCGTGCAAACTATTGATAATTACCCGGTTTATTTGACGTGTGTGAATTTTTTTCCCAGTAATTCATCAAAATTGTCCCACGACTGATCCAACCGTTGGATAGAGCTAGTCTAGAGGAACATTTTGAGTGGTCACTCGGCCGAATCGGACCAGAAATTTCCGAGCGCGGAGCGTGCAAACTTTTAATATTAACCCGGTTTATTTGACGTGTGTGAATTTTTTTCTCAGTAATTCGTCAAAATAGTCCCACGACTGATCCCACCGTTGGATAGAGCTAGTCTAGAGGAACATTTTGAGTGGTCACTCGGCCGAATCGGACCAGAAATTTCCGAGCGCGGAGCGTGCAAACTATTGATAATTACCCGGTTTATTTGACGTGTGTGAATTTTTTTCCCAGTAATTCATCAAAATTGTCCCACGACTGATCCAACCGTTGGATAGAGCTAGTCTAGAGGAACATTTTGAGTGGTCACTCGGCCGAATCGGACCAGAAATTTCCGAGCGCGGAGCGTGCAAACTTTTAATATTAACCCGGTTTATTTGACGTGTGTGAATTTTTTTCTCAGTAATTCGTCAAAATAGTCCCACGACTGATCCCACCGTTGGATAGAGCTAGTCTAGAGGAACATTTTGAGTGGTCACTCGGCCGAATCGGACCAGAAATTTCCGAGCGCGGAGCGTGCAAACTTTTCATATTTACACGGTTTATTCGACGTGTGTGAATTTTTTTCTCAGTAATTCATCAAAATAGTCCCACGACTGATCCCACCGTTGGATAGTGCTAGTCTAGAGGAACATTTTGAGTGGTCACTCGGCCGAATCGGACCAGAAATTTCCGAGCGCGGAGCGTGCAAACTTTTAATATTAACCCGGTTTATTTGACGTGTGTGAATTTTTTTCTCAGTAATTCGTCAAAATAGTCCCACGACTGATCCCACCGTTGGATAGAGCTAGTCTAGAGGAACATTTTGAGTGGTCACTCGGCCGAATCGGACCAGAAATTTCCGAGCGCGGAGCGTGCAAACTTTTAATATTAACCCGGTTTATTCGACGTGTGTGAATTTTTTTCTCAGTAATTCATCAAAATAGTCCCACGACTGATCCCACCGTTGGATAGAGCTAGTCTAGAGGAACATTTTGAGTGGTCACTCGGCCGAATCGGGCCAGAAATTTCCGAGCGCGGAGCGTGCAAACTTTTAATATTTACACGGTTTATTCGACGTGTGTGAATTTTTTTCTCAGTAATTCATCAAAATAGTCCCACGACTGATCCCACCGTTGGATAGAGCTAGTCTAGAGGAACATTTTGAGTGGTCACTCGGCCGAATCGGACCAGAAATTTCCGAGCGCGGAGCGTGCAAACTTTTAATATTAACCCGGTTTATTTGACGTGTGTGAATTTTTTTCTCAGTAATTCATCAAAATAGTCCCACAACTGATCCCACCGTTAGATAGAGCTTGTCTAGAGGAACATTTTGAGTGGTCACTCGGCCGAATCGGACCAGAAATTTCCGAGCGCGGAGCGTGCAAACTTTTAATATTTACACGGTTTATTCGACGTGTGTGAATTTTTTTCTCAGTAATTCATCAAAATAGTCCCACGACGGATGCCACCGTTGGATAGAGCTAGTCTAGAGGAACATTTTGAGTGGTCACTCGGCCGAATCGGACCAGAAATTTCCGAGCGCGGAGCGTGCAAACTATTGATAATTACCCGGTTTATTTGACGTGTGTGAATTTTTTTCCCAGTAATTCATCAAAATTGTCCCACGACTGATCCAACCGTTGGATAGAGCTAGTCTAGAGGAACATTTTGAGTGGTCACTCGGCCGAATCGGACCAGAAATTTCCGAGCGCGGAGCGTGCAAACTTTTAATATTAACCCGGTTTATTTGACGTGTGTGAATTTTTTTCTCAGTAATTCGTCAAAATAGTCCCACGACTGATCCCACCGTTGGATAGAGCTAGTCTAGAGGAACATTTTGAGTGGTCACTCGGCCGAATCGGACCAGAAATTTCCGAGCGCGGAGCGTGCAAACTTTTCATATTTACACGGTTTATTCGACGTGTGTGAATTTTTTTCTCAGTAATTCATCAAAATAGTCCCACGACTGATCCCACCGTTGGATAGTGCTAGTCTAGAGGAACATTTTGAGTGGTCACTCGGCCGAATCGGACCAGAAATTTCCGAGCGCGGAGCGTGCAAACTTTTAATATTAACCCGGTTTATTTGACGTGTGTGAATTTTTTTCTCAGTAATTCGTCAAAATAGTCCCACGACTGATCCCACCGTTGGATAGAGCTAGTCTAGAGGAACATTTTGAGTGGTCACTCGGCCGAATCGGACCAGAAATTTCCGAGCGCGGAGCGTGCAAACTTTTAATATTAACCCGGTTTATTCGACGTGTGTGAATTTTTTTCTCAGTAATTCCTCAAAATAGTCCCACGACTGATCCCACCGTTGGATAGAGCTAGTCTAGAGGAACATTTTGAGTGGTCACTCGGCCGAATCGGGCCAGAAATTTCCGAGCGCGGAGCGTGCAAACTTTTAATATTTACACGGTTTATTCGACGTGTGTGAATTTTTTTCTCAGTAATTCATCAAAATAGTCCCACGACTGATCCCACCGTTGGATAGAGCTAGTCTAGAGGAACATTTTGAGTGGTCACTCGGCCGAATCGGACCAGAAATTTCCGAGCGCGGAGCGTGCAAACTTTTAATATTTACACGGTTTATTCGACGTGTGTGAATTTTTTTCTCAGTAATTCATCAAAATAGTCCCACGACTGATCCCACCGTTGGATAGAGCTAGTCTCGAGGAACATTTTGAGTGGTCACTCGGCCGAATCGGACCAGAAATTTCCGAGCGCGGAGCGTGCAAACTTTTAATATTAACCCGGTTTATTTGACGTGTGTGAATTTTTTTCTCAGTAATTCATCAAAATAGTCCCACGACTGATCCCACCGTTGGATAGAGCTAGTCTCGAGGAACATTTTGAGTGGTCACTCGGCCGAATCGGACCAGAAATTTCCGAGCGCGGAGCGTGCAAACTTTTAATATTTACACGGTTTATTCGACGTGTGTGAATTTTTTTCTCAGTAATTCATCAAAATAGTCCCACGACTGATCCCACCGTTGGATAGAGCTAGTCTAGTGGAACATTTTGAGTGGTCACTCGGCCGAATCGGACCAGAAATTTCCGAGCGCGGAGCGTGCAAACTATTGATAATTACCCGGTTTATTTGACGTGTGTGAATTTTTTTCCCAGTAATTCATCAAAATTGTCCCACGACTGATCCAACCGTTGGATAGAGCTAGTGTAGAGGAACATTTTGAGTGGTCACTCGGCCGAATCGCACCAGAAATTTCCGAACGCGGAGCGTGCAAACTTTTCATATTTACACGGTTTATTCGACGTGTGTGAATTTTTTTCTCAGTAATTCATCAAAATAGTCCCACGACTGATCCAACCGTTGGATAGAGCTAGTCTAGAGGAACATTTTGAGTGGTCACTCGGCCGAATCGCACCAGAAATTTCCGAGCGCGGAGCGTGCAAACTTTTCATATTTACACGGTTTATTCGACGTGTGTGAATTTTTTTCTCAGTAATTCATCAAAATAGTCCCACGACTGATCCCACCGTTGGATAGAGCTAGTCTAGAGGAACATTTTGAGTGGTCACTCGGCCGAATCGCACCAGAAATTTCCGAGCGCGGAGCGTGCAAACTTTTCATATTTACACGGTTTATTCGACGTGTGTGAATTTTTTTCTCAGCAATTCATCAAAATAGTCCCACGACTGATCCCACCGTTGGATAGAGCTAGTCTAGAGGAACATTTTGAGTGGTCACTCGGCCGAATCAGACCAGAAATTTCCGAGCGCGGAGCTTGCAAATTATTGATAATTACCCGGTTTATTCGACGTGTGTGAATTTTATTCTCAGTAATTCATCAAAATAGTCCCACGACTGATCCCACCGTTGGATAGAGCTAGTCTAGAGGAACATTTTGAGTGGTCACTCGGCCGAATCGGACCAGAAATTTCCGAGCGCGGAGCGTGCAAACTTTTAATATTAACCCGGTTTATTTGACGTGTGTGAATTTTTTTCTCAGTAATTCATCAAAATAGTCCCACAACTGATCCCACCGTTAGATAGAGCTTGTCTAGAGGAACATTTTGAGTGGTCACTCGGCCGAATCGGACCAGAAATTTCCGAGCGCGGAGCGTGCAAACTTTTAATATTTACACGGTTTATTCGACGTGTGTGAATTTTTTTCTCAGTAATTCATCAAAATAGTCCCACGACGGATGCCACCGTTGGATAGAGCTAGTCTAGAGGAACATTTTGAGTGGTCACTCGGCCGAATCGGACCAGAAATTTCCGAGCGCGGAGCGTGCAAACTATTGATAATTACCCGGTTTATTTGACGTGTGTGAATTTTTTTCCCAGTAATTCATCAAAATTGTCCCACGACTGATCCAACCGTTGGATAGAGCTAGTCTAGAGGAACATTTTGAGTGGTCACTCGGCCGAATCGGACCAGAAATTTCCGAGCGCGGAGCGTGCAAACTTTTAATATTAACCCGGTTTATTTGACGTGTGTGAATTTTTTTCTCAGTAATTCGTCAAAATAGTCCCACGACTGATCCCACCGTTGGATAGAGCTAGTCTAGAGGAACATTTTGAGTGGTCACTCGGCCGAATCGGACCAGAAATTTCCGAGCGCGGAGCGTGCAAACTATTGATAATTACCCGGTTTATTTGACGTGTGTGAATTTTTTTCCCAGTAATTCATCAAAATTGTCCCACGACTGATCCAACCGTTGGATAGAGCTAGTCTAGAGGAACATTTTGAGTGGTCACTCGGCCGAATCGGACCAGAAATTTCCGAGCGCGGAGCGTGCAAACTTTTAATATTAACCCGGTTTATTTGACGTGTGTGAATTTTTTTCTCAGTAATTCGTCAAAATAGTCCCACGACTGATCCCACCGTTGGATAGAGCTAGTCTAGAGGAACATTTTGAGTGGTCACTCGGCCGAATCGGACCAGAAATTTCCGAGCGCGGAGCGTGCAAACTTTTCATATTTACACGGTTTATTCGACGTGTGTGAATTTTTTTCTCAGTAATTCATCAAAATAGTCCCACGACTGATCCCACCGTTGGATAGTGCTAGTCTAGAGGAACATTTTGAGTGGTCACTCGGCCGAATCGGACCAGAAATTTCCGAGCGCGTAGCGTGCAAACTTTTAATATTAACCCGGTTTATTTGACGTGTGTGAATTTTTTTCTCAGTAATTCGTCAAAATAGTCCCACGACTGATCCCACCGTTGGATAGAGCTAGTCTAGAGGAACATTTTGAGTGGTCACTCGGCCGAATCGGACCAGAAATTTCCGAGCGCGGAGCGTGCAAACTTTTAATATTAACCCGGTTTATTCGACGTGTGTGAATTTTTTTCTCAGTAATTCATCAAAATAGTCCCACGACTGATCCCACCGTTGGATAGAGCTAGTCTAGAGGAACATTTTGAGTGGTCACTCGGCCGAATCGGGCCAGAAATTTCCGAGCGCGGAGCGTGCAAACTTTTAATATTTACACGGTTTATTCGACGTGTGTGAATTTTTTTCTCAGTAATTCATCAAAATAGTCCCACGACTGATCCCACCGTTGGATAGAGCTAGTCTAGAGGAACATTTTGAGTGGTCACTCGGCCGAATCGGACCAGAAATTTCCGAGCGCGGAGCGTGCAAACTTTTAATATTAACCCGGTTTATTTGACGTGTGTGAATTTTTTTCTCAGTAATTCATCAAAATAGTCCCACAACTGATCCCACCGTTAGATAGAGCTTGTCTAGAGGAACATTTTGAGTGGTCACTCGGCCGAATCGGACCAGAAATTTCCGAGCGCGGAGCGTGCAAACTTTTAATATTTACACGGTTTATTCGACGTGTGTGAATTTTTTTCTCAGTAATTCATCAAAATAGTCCCACGACGGATGCCACCGTTGGATAGAGCTAGTCTAGAGGAACATTTTGAGTGGTCACTCGGCCGAATCGGACCAGAAATTTCCGAGCGCGGAGCGTGCAAACTATTGATAATTACCCGGTTTATTTGACGTGTGTGAATTTTTTTCCCAGTAATTCATCAAAATTGTCCCACGACTGATCCAACCGTTGGATAGAGCTAGTCTAGAGGAACATTTTGAGTGGTCACTCGGCCGAATCGGACCAGAAATTTCCGAGCGCGGAGCGTGCAAACTTTTAATATTAACCCGGTTTATTTGACGTGTGTGAATTTTTTTCTCAGTAATTCGTCAAAATAGTCCCACGACTGATCCCACCGTTGGATAGAGCTAGTCTAGAGGAACATTTTGAGTGGTCACTCGGCCGAATCGGACCAGAAATTTCCGAGCGCGGAGCGTGCAAACTTTTCATATTTACACGGTTTATTCGACGTGTGTGAATTTTTTTCTCAGTAATTCATCAAAATAGTCCCACGACTGATCCCACCGTTGGATAGTGCTAGTCTAGAGGAACATTTTGAGTGGTCACTCGGCCGAATCGGACCAGAAATTTCCGAGCGCGGAGCGTGCAAACTTTTAATATTAACCCGGTTTATTTGACGTGTGTGAATTTTTTTCTCAGTAATTCGTCAAAATAGTCCCACGACTGATCCCACCGTTGGATAGAGCTAGTCTAGAGGAACATTTTGAGTGGTCACTCGGCCGAATCGGACCAGAAATTTCCGAGCGCGGAGCGTGCAAACTTTTAATATTAACCCGGTTTATTCGACGTGTGTGAATTTTTTTCTCAGTAATTCCTCAAAATAGTCCCACGACTGATCCCACCGTTGGATAGAGCTAGTCTAGAGGAACATTTTGAGTGGTCACTCGGCCGAATCGGGCCAGAAATTTCCGAGCGCGGAGCGTGCAAACTTTTAATATTTACACGGTTTATTCGACGTGTGTGAATTTTTTTCTCAGTAATTCATCAAAATAGTCCCACGACTGATCCCACCGTTGGATAGAGCTAGTCTAGAGGAACATTTTGAGTGGTCACTCGGCCGAATCGGACCAGAAATTTCCGAGCGCGGAGCGTGCAAACTTTTAATATTTACACGGTTTATTCGACGTGTGTGAATTTTTTTCTCAGTAATTCATCAAAATAGTCCCACGACTGATCCCACCGTTGGATAGAGCTAGTCTCGAGGAACATTTTGAGTGGTCACTCGGCCGAATCGGACCAGAAATTTCCGAGCGCGGAGCGTGCAAACTTTTAATATTAACCCGGTTTATTTGACGTGTGTGAATTTTTTTCTCAGTAATTCATCAAAATAGTCCCACGACTGATCCCACCGTTGGATAGAGCTAGTCTCGAGGAACATTTTGAGTGGTCACTCGGCCGAATCGGACCAGAAATTTCCGAGCGCGGAGCGTGCAAACTTTTAATATTTACACGGTTTATTCGACGTGTGTGAATTTTTTTCTCAGTAATTCATCAAAATAGTCCCACGACTGATCCCACCGTTGGATAGAGCTAGTCTAGTGGAACATTTTGAGTGGTCACTCGGCCGAATCGGACCAGAAATTTCCGAGCGCGGAGCGTGCAAACTATTGATAATTACCCGGTTTATTTGACGTGTGTGAATTTTTTTCCCAGTAATTCATCAAAATTGTCCCACGACTGATCCAACCGTTGGATAGAGCTAGTGTAGAGGAACATTTTGAGTGGTCACTCGGCCGAATCGCACCAGAAATTTCCGAACGCGGAGCGTGCAAACTTTTCATATTTACACGGTTTATTCGACGTGTGTGAATTTTTTTCTCAGTAATTCATCAAAATAGTCCCACGACTGATCCAACCGTTGGATAGAGCTAGTCTAGAGGAACATTTTGAGTGGTCACTCGGCCGAATCGCACCAGAAATTTCCGAGCGCGGAGCGTGCAAACTTTTCATATTTACACGGTTTATTCGACGTGTGTGAATTTTTTTCTCAGTAATTCATCAAAATAGTCCCACGACTGATCCCACCGTTGGATAGAGCTAGTCTAGAGGAACATTTTGAGTGGTCACTCGGCCGAATCGCACCAGAAATTTCCGAGCGCGGAGCGTGCAAACTTTTCATATTTACACGGTTTATTCGACGTGTGTGAATTTTTTTCTCAGCAATTCATCAAAATAGTCCCACGACTGATCCCACCGTTGGATAGAGCTAGTCTAGAGGAACATTTTGAGTGGTCACTCGGCCGAATCAGACCAGAAATTTCCGAGCGCGGAGCTTGCAAATTATTGATAATTACCCGGTTTATTCGACGTGTGTGAATTTTATTCTCAGTAATTCATCAAAATAGTCCCACGACTGATCCCACCGTTGGATAGAGCTAGTCTAGAGGAACATTTTGAGTGGTCACTCGGCCGAATCGGACCAGAAATTTCCGAGCGCGGAGCGTGCAAACTTTTAATATTAACCCGGTTTATTTGACGTGTGTGAATTTTTTTCTCAGTAATTCGTCAAAATAGTCCCACGACTGATCCCACCGTTGGATAGAGCTAGTCTAGAGGAACATTTTGAGTGGTCACTCGGCCGAATCGGACCAGAAATTTCCGAGCGCGGAGCGTGCAAACTTTTCATATTTACACGGTTTATTCGACGTGTGTGAATTTTTTTCTCAGTAATTCATCAAAATAGTCCCACGACTGATCCCACCGTTGGATAGAGCTAGTCTAGTGGAACATTTTGAGTGGTCACTCGGCCGAATCGACTAGAAATTTCCGAGCGCGGAGCTTGCAAATTATTGATAATTACCCGGTTTATTTGACGTGTGTGAATTTTTTTCCCAGTAATTCATCAAAATTGTCCCACGACTGATCCAACCGTTGGATAGAGCTAGTCTAGAGGAACATTTTGAGTGGTCACTCGGCCGAATCGGACCAGAAATTTCCGAGCGCGGAGCGTGCAAACTTTTAATATTAACCCGGTTTATTTGACGTGTGTGAATTTTTTTCTCAGTAATTCGTCAAAATAGTCCCACGACTGATCCCACCGTTGGATAGAGCTAGTCTAGAGGAACATTTTGAGTGGTCACTCGGCCGAATCGGACCAGAAATTTCCGAGCGCGGAGCGTGCAAACTTTTAATATTAACCCGGTTTATTCGACGTGTGTGAATTTTTTTCTCAGTAATTCATCAAAATAGTCCCACGACTGATCCCACCGTTGGATAGAGCTAGTCTAGAGGAACATTTTGAGTGGTCACTCGGCCGAATCGGGCCAGAAATTTCCGAGCGCGGAGCGTGCAAACTTTTAATATTTACACGGTTTATTCGACGTGTGTGAATTTTTTTCTCAGTAATTCATCAAAATAGTCCCACGACTGATCCCACCGTTGGATAGAGCTAGTCTAGAGGAACATTTTGAGTGGTCACTCGGCCGAATCGGACCAGAAATTTCCGAGCGCGGAGCGTGCAAACTTTTAATATTTACACGGTTTATTCGACGTGTGTGAATTTTTTTCTCAGTAATTCATCAAAATAGTCCCGCGACTGATCCAACCGTTGGATAGAGCTAGTCTAGAGGAACATTTTGAGTGGTCACTCGGCCGAATCGGACCAGAAATTTCCGAGCGCGGAGCGTGCAAACTTTTAATATTTACACGGTTTATTCGACGTGTGTGAATTTTTTTCTCAGTAATTCATCAAAATAGTCCCACGACTGATCCCACCGTTGGATAGAGCTAGTCTAGAGGAACATTTTGAGTGGTCACTCGGCCGAATCGGACCAGAAATTTCCGAGCGCGGAGCGTGCAAACTTTTAATATTAACACGATTTATTTGACGTGTGTGAATTTTTTTCTCAGTAATTCATCAAAATAGTCCCACGATTGATCCCACCGTTGGATAGAGCTAGTCTAGTGGAACATTTTGAGTGGTCACTCGGCCGAATCGGACCAGAAATTTCCGAGCGCGGAGCTTGCAAATTATTGATAATTACCCGGTTTATTTGACGTGTGTGAATTTTTTTCCCAGTAATTCATCAAAATTGTCCCACGACTGATCCAACCGTTGGATAGAGCTAGTCTAGAGGAACATTTTGAGTGGTCACTCGGCCGAATCGGACCAGAAATTTCCGAGCGCGGAGCGTGCAAACTTTTAATATTAACCCGGTTTATTTGACGTGTGTGAATTTTTTTCTCAGTAATTCATCAAAATAGTCCCACGACTGATCCCACCGTTGGATAGAGCTAGTCTAGAGGAACATTTTGAGTGGTCACTCGGCCGAATCGGACCAGAAATTTCCGAGCGCGGAGCGTGCAAACTTTTAATATTAACCCGGTTTATTTGACGTGTGTGAATTTTTTTCTCAGTAATTCATCAAAATAGTCCCACAACTGATCCCACCGTTAGATAGAGCTAGTCTAGAGGAACATTTTGAGTGGTCACTCGGCCGAATCGGGCCAGAAATTTCCGAGCGCGGAGCGTGCAAACTTTTAATATTTACACGGTTTATTCGACGTGTGTGAATTTTTTTCTTAGTAATTCATCAAAATAGTACCACGACTGATCCCACCGTTGGATAGAGCTTGTCTAGAGGAACATATTGAGTGGTCACTCGGCCGAATCGGACCAGAAATTTCCGAGCGCGGAGCGTGCAAACTTTTAATATTAACCCGATTTATTTGACGTGTGTGAATTTTTTTCTCAGTAATTCATCAAAATAGTCCCACGATTGATCCCACCGTTGGATAGAGCTAGTCTAGTGGAACATTTTGAGTGGTCACTCGGCCGAATCGACTAGAAATTTCCGAGCGCGGAGCTTGCAAATTATTGATAATTACCCGGTTTATTTGACGTGTGTGAATTTTTTTCCCAGTAATTCATCAAAATTGTCCCACGACTGATCCAACCGTTGGATAGAGCTAGTCTAGAGGAACATTTTGAGTGGTCACTCGGCCGAATCGGACCAGAAATTTCCGAGCGCGGAGCGTGCAAACTTTTAATATTAACCCGGTTTATTTGACGTGTGTGAATTTTTTTCTCAGTAATTCATCAAAATAGTCCCACGACTGATCCCACCGTTGGATAGAGCTAGTCTAGAGGAACATTTTGAGTGGTCACTCGGCCGAATCGGACCAGAAATTTCCGAGCGCGGAGCGTGCAAACTTTTAATATTAACCCGGTTTATTTGACGTGTGTGAATTTTTTTCTCAGTAATTCATCAAAATAGTCCCACGACTGATCCCACCGTTGGATAGAGCTAGTCTAGAGGAACATTTTGAGTGGTCACTCGGCCGAATCGGACCAGAAATTTCCGAGCGCGGAGCTTGCAAATTATTGATAATTACCCGGTTTATTCGACGTGTGTGAATTTTATTCTCAGTAATTCATCAAAATTGTCCCACGACTGATCCAACCGTTGGATAGAGCTAGTCTAGAGGAACATTTTGAGTGGTCACTCGGCCGAATCGGACCAGAAATTTCCGAGCGCGGAGCGTGCAAACTATTGATAATTACCCGGTTTATTTGACGTGTGTGAATTTTTTTCCCAGTAATTCATCAAAATTGTCCCACGACTGATCCAACCGTTGGATAGAGCTAGTCTAGAGGAACATTTTGAGTGGTCACTCGACCGAATCGCACCAGAAATTTCCGAGCGCGGAGCGTGCAAACTTTTCATATTTACACGGTTTATTCGACGTGTGTGAATTTTTTTCTCAGTAATTCATCAAAATAGTCCCACGACTGATCCAACCGTTGGATAGAGCTAGTCTAGAGGAACATTTTGAGTGGTCACTCGGCCGAATCGGACCAGAAATTTCCGAGCGCGGAGCGTGCAAACTTTTAATATTTACACGGTTTATTCGACGTGTGTGAATTTTTTTCTCAGTAATTCATCAAAATAGTCCCACGACTGATCCCACCGTTGGATAGAGCTAGTCTAGAGGAACATTTTGAGTGGTCACTCGGCCGAATCGGACCAGAAATTTCCGAGCGCGGAGCGTGCAAACTTTTAATATTTACACGGTTTATTCGACGTGTGTGAATTTTTTTCTCAGTAATTCATCAAAATAGTCCCGCGACTGATCCAACCGTTGGATAGAGCTAGTCTAGAGGAACATTTTGAGTGGTCACTCGGCCGAATCGGACCAGAAATTTCCGAGCGCGGAGCGTGCAAACTTTTAATATTTACACGGTTTATTCGACGTGTGTGAATTTTTTTCTCAGTAATTCATCAAAATAGTCCCACGACTGATCCCACCGTTGGATAGAGCTAGTCTAGAGGAACATTTTGAGTGGTCACTCGGCCGAATCGGACCAGAAATTTCCGAGCGCGGAGCGTGCAAACTTTTAATATTAACCCGGTTTATTTGACGTGTGTGAATTTTTTTCTCAGTAATTCATCAAAATAGTCCCACAACTGATCCCACCGTTAGATAGAGCTTGTCTAGAGGAACATTTTGAGTGGTCACTCGGCCGAATCGGACCAGAAATTTCCGAGCGCGGAGCGTGCAAACTTTTAATATTTACACGGTTTATTCGACGTGTGTGAATTTTTTTCTCAGTAATTCATCAAAATAGTCCCACGATTGATCCCACCGTTGGATAGAGCTAGTCTAGTGGAACATTTTGAGTGGTCACTCGGCCGAATCAGACCAGAAATTTCCGAGCGCGGAGCTTGCAAATTATTGATAATTACCCGGTTTATTCGACGTGTGTGAATTTTTTTCTCAGTAATTCATCAAAATAGTCCCACGACGGATGCCACCGTTGGATAGAGCTAGTCTAGAGGAACATTTTGAGTGGTCACTCGGCCGAATCGGACCAGAAATTTCCGAGCGCGGAGCGTGCAAACTTTTAATATTTACACGGTTTATTCGACGTGTGTGAATTTTTTTCTCAGTAATTCATCAAAATAGTCCCACGACTGATCCCACCGTTGGATAGAGCTAGTCTAGAGGAACATTTTGAGTGGTCACTCGGCCGAATCGGACCAGAAATTTCCGAGCGCGGAGCGTGCAAACTTTTAATATTAACCCGGTTTATTTGACGTGTGTGAATTTTTTTCTCAGTAATTCATCAAAATAGTCCCACAACTGATCCCACCGTTAGATAGAGCTAGTCTAGAGGAACATTTTGAGTGGTCACTCGGCCGAATCGGGCCAGAAATTTCCGAGCGCGGAGCGTGCAAACTTTTAATATTAACCCGATGTATTTGACGTGTGTGAATTTTTTTCTCAGTAATTCATCAAAATAGTCCCACAACTGATCCCACCGTTAGATAGAGCTAGTCTAGAGGAACATTTTGAGTGGTCACTCGGCCGAATCGGACCAGAAATTTCCGAGCGCGGAGCGTGCAAACTTTTAATATTAACCCGGTTTATTTGACGTGTGTGAATTTTTTTCTCAGTAATTCATCAAAATAGTCCCACCACTGATCCCACCGTTAGATAGAGCTAGTCTAGAGGAACATTTTGAGTGGTCACTCGGCCGAATCGGACCAGAAATTTCCGAGCGCGGAGCGTGCAAACTTTTAATATTAACCCGATTTATTTGACGTGTGTGAATTTTTTTCTCAGTAATTCATCAAAATAGTCCCACGATTGATCCCACCGTTGGATAGAGCTAGTCTAGTGGAACATTTTGAGTGGTCACTCGGCCGAATCGGACCAGAAATTTCCGAGCGCGGAGCTTGCAAATTATTGATAATTACCCGGTTTATTTGACGTGTGTGAATTTTTTTCCCAGTAATTCATCAAAATTGTCCCACGACTGATCCAACCGTTGGATAGAGCTAGTCTAGAGGAACATTTTGAGTGGTCACTCGGCCGAATCGGACCAGAAATTTCCGAGCGCGGAGCGTGCAAACTTTTAATATTAACCCGGTTTATTTGACGTGTGTGAATTTTTTTCTCAGTAATTCATCAAAATAGTCCCACGACTGATCCCACCGTTGGATAGAGCTAGTCTAGAGGAACATTTTGAGTGGTCACTCGGCCGAATCGGACCAGAAATTTCCGAGCGCGGAGCGTGCAAACTTTTAATATTAACCCGGTTTATTTGACGTGTGTGAATTTTTTTCTCAGTAATTCATCAAAATAGTCCCACAACTGATCCCACCGTTAGATAGAGCTAGTCTAGAGGAACATTTTGAGTGGTCACTCGGCCGAATCGGGCCAGAAATTTCCGAGCGCGGAGCGTGCAAACTTTTAATATTTACACGGTTTATTCGACGTGTGTGAATTTTTTTCTTAGTAATTCATCAAAATAGTACCACGACTGATCCCACCGTTGGATAGAGCTTGTCTAGAGGAACATATTGAGTGGTCACTCGGCCGAATCGGACCAGAAATTTCCGAGCGCGGAGCGTGCAAACTTTTAATATTAACCCGATTTATTTGACGTGTGTGAATTTTTTTCTCAGTAATTCATCAAAATAGTCCCACGATTGATCCCACCGTTGGATAGAGCTAGTCTAGTGGAACATTTTGAGTGGTCACTCGGCCGAATCGACTAGAAATTTCCGAGCGCGGAGCTTGCAAATTATTGATAATTACCCGGTTTATTTGACGTGTGTGAATTTTTTTCCCAGTAATTCATCAAAATTGTCCCACGACTGATCCAACCGTTGGATAGAGCTAGTCTAGAGGAACATTTTGAGTGGTCACTCGGCCGAATCGGACCAGAAATTTCCGAGCGCGGAGCGTGCAAACTTTTAATATTAACCCGGTTTATTTGACGTGTGTGAATTTTTTTCTCAGTAATTCATCAAAATAGTCCCACGACTGATCCCACCGTTGGATAGAGCTAGTCTAGAGGAACATTTTGAGTGGTCACTCGGCCGAATCGGACCAGAAATTTCCGAGCGCGGAGCGTGCAAACTTTTAATATTAACCCGGTTTATTTGACGTGTGTGAATTTTTTTCTCAGTAATTCATCAAAATAGTCCCACGACTGATCCCACCGTTGGATAGAGCTAGTCTAGAGGAACATTTTGAGTGGTCACTCGGCCGAATCGGACCAGAAATTTCCGAGCGCGGAGCTTGCAAATTATTGATAATTACCCGGTTTATTCGACGTGTGTGAATTTTATTCTCAGTAATTCATCAAAATTGTCCCACGACTGATCCAACCGTTGGATAGAGCTAGTCTAGAGGAACATTTTGAGTGGTCACTCGGCCGAATCGGACCAGAAATTTCCGAGCGCGGAGCGTGCAAACTATTGATAATTACCCGGTTTATTTGACGTGTGTGAATTTTTTTCCCAGTAATTCATCAAAATTGTCCCACGACTGATCCAACCGTTGGATAGAGCTAGTCTAGAGGAACATTTTGAGTGGTCACTCGACCGAATCGCACCAGAAATTTCCGAGCGCGGAGCGTGCAAACTTTTCATATTTACACGGTTTATTCGACGTGTGTGAATTTTTTTCTCAGTAATTCATCAAAATAGTCCCACGACTGATCCAACCGTTGGATAGAGCTAGTCTAGAGGAACATTTTGAGTGGTCACTCGGCCGAATCGGACCAGAAATTTCCGAGCGCGGAGCGTGCAAACTTTTAATATTTACACGGTTTATTCGACGTGTGTGAATTTTTTTCTCAGTAATTCATCAAAATAGTCCCGCGACTGATCCAACCGTTGGATAGAGCTAGTCTAGAGGAACATTTTGAGTGGTCACTCGGCCGAATCGGACCAGAAATTTCCGAGCGCGGAGCGTGCAAACTTTTAATATTTACACGGTTTATTCGACGTGTGTGAATTTTATTCTCAGTAATTCATCAAAATAGTCCCACGACTGATCCCACCGTTGGATAGAGCTAGTCTAGAGGAACATTTTGAGTGGTCACTCGGCCGAATCGGACCAGAAATTTCCGAGCGCGGAGCGTGCAAACTTTTAATATTAACCCGGTTTATTTGACGTGTGTGAATTTTTTTCTCAGTAATTCGTCAAAATAGTCCCACGACTGATCCCACCGTTGGATAGAGCTAGTCTAGAGGAACATTTTGAGTGGTCACTCGGCCGAATCGGACCAGAAATTTCCGAGCGCGGAGCGTGCAAACTTTTCATATTTACACGGTTTATTCGACGTGTGTGAATTTTTTTCTCAGTAATTCATCAAAATAGTCCCACGACTGATCCCACCGTTGGATAGAGCTAGTCTAGTGGAACATTTTGAGTGGTCACTCGGCCGAATCGACTAGAAATTTCCGAGCGCGGAGCTTGCAAATTATTGATAATTACCCGGTTTATTTGACGTGTGTGAATTTTTTTCCCAGTAATTCATCAAAATTGTCCCACGACTGATCCAACCGTTGGATAGAGCTAGTCTAGAGGAACATTTTGAGTGGTCACTCGGCCGAATCGGACCAGAAATTTCCGAGCGCGGAGCGTGCAAACTTTTAATATTAACCCGGTTTATTTGACGTGTGTGAATTTTTTTCTCAGTAATTCGTCAAAATAGTCCCACGACTGATCCCACCGTTGGATAGAGCTAGTCTAGAGGAACATTTTGAGTGGTCACTCGGCCGAATCGGACCAGAAATTTCCGAGCGCGGAGCGTGCAAACTTTTAATATTAACCCGGTTTATTCGACGTGTGTGAATTTTTTTCTCAGTAATTCATCAAAATAGTCCCACGACTGATCCCACCGTTGGATAGAGCTAGTCTAGAGGAACATTTTGAGTGGTCACTCGGCCGAATCGGGCCAGAAATTTCCGAGCGCGGAGCGTGCAAACTTTTAATATTTACACGGTTTATTCGACGTGTGTGAATTTTTTTCTCAGTAATTCATCAAAATAGTCCCACGACTGATCCCACCGTTGGATAGAGCTAGTCTAGAGGAACATTTTGAGTGGTCACTCGGCCGAATCGGACCAGAAATTTCCGAGCGCGGAGCGTGCAAACTTTTAATATTTACACGGTTTATTCGACGTGTGTGAATTTTTTTCTCAGTAATTCATCAAAATAGTCCCGCGACTGATCCAACCGTTGGATAGAGCTAGTCTAGAAGAACATTTTGAGTGGTCACTCGGCCGAATCGGACCAGAAATTTCCGAGCGCGGAGCGTGCAAACTTTTAATATTTACACGGTTTATTCGACGTGTGTGAATTTTTTTCTCAGTAATTCATCAAAATAGTCCCACGACTGATCCCACCGTTGGATAGAGCTAGTCTAGAGGAACATTTTGAGTGGTCACTCGGCCGAATCGGACCAGAAATTTCCGAGCGCGGAGCGTGCAAACTTTTAATATTAACACGATTTATTTGACGTGTGTGAATTTTTTTCTCAGTAATTCATCAAAATAGTCCCACGATTGATCCCACCGTTGGATAGAGCTAGTCTAGTGGAACATTTTGAGTGGTCACTCGGCCGAATCGGACCAGAAATTTCCGAGCGCGGAGCTTGCAAATTATTGATAATTACCCGGTTTATTTGACGTGTGTGAATTTTTTTCCCAGTAATTCATCAAAATTGTCCCACGACTGATCCAACCGTTGGATAGAGCTAGTCTAGAGGAACATTTTGAGTGGTCACTCGGCCGAATCGGACCAGAAATTTCCGAGCGCGGAGCGTGCAAACTTTTAATATTAACCCGGTTTATTTGACGTGTGTGAATTTTTTTCTCAGTAATTCATCAAAATAGTCCCACGACTGATCCCACCGTTGGATAGAGCTAGTCTAGAGGAACATTTTGAGTGGTCACTCGGCCGAATCGGACCAGAAATTTCCGAGCGCGGAGCGTGCAAACTTTTAATATTAACCCGGTTTATTTGACGTGTGTGAATTTTTTTCTCAGTAATTCATCAAAATAGTCCCACAACTGATCCCACCGTTAGATAGAGCTAGTCTAGAGGAACATTTTGAGTGGTCACTCGGCCGAATCGGGCCAGAAATTTCCGAGCGCGGAGCGTGCAAACTTTTAATATTTACACGGTTTATTCGACGTGTGTGAATTTTTTTCTTAGTAATTCATCAAAATAGTACCACGACTGATCCCACCGTTGGATAGAGCTTGTCTAGAGGAACATATTGAGTGGTCACTCGGCCGAATCGGACCAGAAATTTCCGAGCGCGGAGCGTGCAAACTTTTAATATTAACCCGATTTATTTGACGTGTGTGAATTTTTTTCTCAGTAATTCATCAAAATAGTCCCACGATTGATCCCACCGTTGGATAGAGCTAGTCTAGTGGAACATTTTGAGTGGTCACTCGGCCGAATCGACTAGAAATTTCCGAGCGCGGAGCTTGCAAATTATTGATAATTACCCGGTTTATTTGACGTGTGTGAATTTTTTTCCCAGTAATTCATCAAAATTGTCCCACGACTGATCCAACCGTTGGATAGAGCTAGTCTAGAGGAACATTTTGAGTGGTCACTCGGCCGAATCGGACCAGAAATTTCCGAGCGCGGAGCGTGCAAACTTTTAATATTAACCCGGTTTATTTGACGTGTGTGAATTTTTTTCTCAGTAATTCATCAAAATAGTCCCACGACTGATCCCACCGTTGGATAGAGCTAGTCTAGAGGAACATTTTGAGTGGTCACTCGGCCGAATCGGACCAGAAATTTCCGAGCGCGGAGCGTGCAAACTTTTAATATTAACCCGGTTTATTTGACGTGTGTGAATTTTTTTCTCAGTAATTCATCAAAATAGTCCCACGACTGATCCCACCGTTGGATAGAGCTAGTCTAGAGGAACATTTTGAGTGGTCACTCGGCCGAATCGGACCAGAAATTTCCGAGCGCGGAGCTTGCAAATTATTGATAATTACCCGGTTTATTCGACGTGTGTGAATTTTATTCTCAGTAATTCATCAAAATTGTCCCACGACTGATCCAACCGTTGGATAGAGCTAGTCTAGAGGAACATTTTGAGTGGTCACTCGGCCGAATCGGACCAGAAATTTCCGAGCGCGGAGCGTGCAAACTATTGATAATTACCCGGTTTATTTGACGTGTGTGAATTTTTTTCCCAGTAATTCATCAAAATTGTCCCACGACTGATCCAACCGTTGGATAGAGCTAGTCTAGAGGAACATTTTGAGTGGTCACTCGACCGAATCGCACCAGAAATTTCCGAGCGCGGAGCGTGCAAACTTTTCATATTTACACGGTTTATTCGACGTGTGTGAATTTTTTTCTCAGTAATTCATCAAAATAGTCCCACGACTGATCCAACCGTTGGATAGAGCTAGTCTAGAGGAACATTTTGAGTGGTCACTCGGCCGAATCGGACCAGAAATTTCCGAGCGCGGAGCGTGCAAACTTTTAATATTTACACGGTTTATTCGACGTGTGTGAATTTTTTTCTCAGTAATTCATCAAAATAGTCCCACGACTGATCCCACCGTTGGATAGAGCTAGTCTAGAGGAACATTTTGAGTGGTCACTCGGCCGAATCGGACCAGAAATTTCCGAGCGCGGAGCGTGCAAACTTTTAATATTTACACGGTTTATTCGACGTGTGTGAATTTTTTTCTCAGTAATTCATCAAAATAGTCCCGCGACTGATCCAACCGTTGGATAGAGCTAGTCTAGAGGAACATTTTGAGTGGTCACTCGGCCGAATCGGACCAGAAATTTCCGAGCGCGGAGCGTGCAAACTTTTAATATTTACACGGTTTATTCGACGTGTGTGAATTTTTTTCTCAGTAATTCATCAAAATAGTCCCACGACTGATCCCACCGTTGGATAGAGCTAGTCTAGAGGAACATTTTGAGTGGTCACTCGGCCGAATCGGACCAGAAATTTCCGAGCGCGGAGCGTGCAAACTTTTAATATTAACACGATTTATTTGACGTGTGTGAATTTTTTTCTCAGTAATTCATCAAAATAGTCCCACGATTGATCCCACCGTTGGATAGAGCTAGTCTAGTGGAACATTTTGAGTGGTCACTCGGCCGAATCGGACCAGAAATTTCCGAGCGCGGAGCTTGCAAATTATTGATAATTACCCGGTTTATTTGACGTGTGTGAATTTTTTTCCCAGTAATTCATCAAAATTGTCCCACGACTGATCCAACCGTTGGATAGAGCTAGTCTAGAGGAACATTTTGAGTGGTCACTCGGCCGAATCGGACCAGAAATTTCCGAGCGCGGAGCGTGCAAACTTTTAATATTAACCCGGTTTATTTGACGTGTGTGAATTTTTTTCTCAGTAATTCATCAAAATAGTCCCACGACTGATCCCACCGTTGGATAGAGCTAGTCTAGAGGAACATTTTGAGTGGTCACTCGGCCGAATCGGACCAGAAATTTCCGAGCGCGGAGCGTGCAAACTTTTAATATTAACCCGGTTTATTTGACGTGTGTGAATTTTTTTCTCAGTAATTCATCAAAATAGTCCCACAACTGATCCCACCGTTAGATAGAGCTAGTCTAGAGGAACATTTTGAGTGGTCACTCGGCCGAATCGGGCCAGAAATTTCCGAGCGCGGAGCGTGCAAACTTTTAATATTTACACGGTTTATTCGACGTGTGTGAATTTTTTTCTTAGTAATTCATCAAAATAGTACCACGACTGATCCCACCGTTGGATAGAGCTTGTCTAGAGGAACATATTGAGTGGTCACTCGGCCGAATCGGACCAGAAATTTCCGAGCGCGGAGCGTGCAAACTTTTAATATTAACCCGATTTATTTGACGTGTGTGAATTTTTTTCTCAGTAATTCATCAAAATAGTCCCACGATTGATCCCACCGTTGGATAGAGCTAGTCTAGTGGAACATTTTGAGTGGTCACTCGGCCGAATCGACTAGAAATTTCCGAGCGCGGAGCTTGCAAATTATTGATAATTACCCGGTTTATTTGACGTGTGTGAATTTTTTTCCCAGTAATTCATCAAAATTGTCCCACGACTGATCCAACCGTTGGATAGAGCTAGTCTAGAGGAACATTTTGAGTGGTCACTCGGCCGAATCGGACCAGAAATTTCCGAGCGCGGAGCGTGCAAACTTTTAATATTAACCCGGTTTATTTGACGTGTGTGAATTTTTTTCTCAGTAATTCATCAAAATAGTCCCACGACTGATCCCACCGTTGGATAGAGCTAGTCTAGAGGAACATTTTGAGTGGTCACTCGGCCGAATCGGACCAGAAATTTCCGAGCGCGGAGCGTGCAAACTTTTAATATTAACCCGGTTTATTTGACGTGTGTGAATTTTTTTCTCAGTAATTCATCAAAATAGTCCCACGACTGATCCCACCGTTGGATAGAGCTAGTCTAGAGGAACATTTTGAGTGGTCACTCGGCCGAATCGGACCAGAAATTTCCGAGCGCGGAGCTTGCAAATTATTGATAATTACCCGGTTTATTCGACGTGTGTGAATTTTATTCTCAGTAATTCATCAAAATTGTCCCACGACTGATCCAACCGTTGGATAGAGCTAGTCTAGAGGAACATTTTGAGTGGTCACTCGGCCGAATCGGACCAGAAATTTCCGAGCGCGGAGCGTGCAAACTATTGATAATTACCCGGTTTATTTGACGTGTGTGAATTTTTTTCCCAGTAATTCATCAAAATTGTCCCACGACTGATCCAACCGTTGGATAGAGCTAGTCTAGAGGAACATTTTGAGTGGTCACTCGACCGAATCGCACCAGAAATTTCCGAGCGCGGAGCGTGCAAACTTTTCATATTTACACGGTTTATTCGACGTGTGTGAATTTTTTTCTCAGTAATTCATCAAAATAGTCCCACGACTGATCCAACCGTTGGATAGAGCTAGTCTAGAGGAACATTTTGAGTGGTCACTCGGCCGAATCGGACCAGAAATTTCCGAGCGCGGAGCGTGCAAACTTTTAATATTTACACGGTTTATTCGACGTGTGTGAATTTTTTTCTCAGTAATTCATCAAAATAGTCCCACGACTGATCCCACCGTTGGATAGAGCTAGTCTAGAGGAACATTTTGAGTGGTCACTCGGCCGAATCGGACCAGAAATTTCCGAGCGCGGAGCGTGCAAACTTTTAATATTTACACGGTTTATTCGACGTGTGTGAATTTTTTTCTCAGTAATTCATCAAAATAGTCCCGCGACTGATCCAACCGTTGGATAGAGCTAGTCTAGAGGAACATTTTGAGTGGTCACTCGGCCGAATCGGACCAGAAATTTCCGAGCGCGGAGCGTGCAAACTTTTAATATTTACACGGTTTATTCGACGTGTGTGAATTTTTTTCTCAGTAATTCATCAAAATAGTCCCACGACTGATCCCACCGTTGGATAGAGCTAGTCTAGAGGAACATTTTGAGTGGTCACTCGGCCGAATCGGACCAGAAATTTCCGAGCGCGGAGCGTGCAAACTTTTAATATTAACCCGGTTTATTTGACGTGTGTGAATTTTTTTCTCAGTAATTCATCAAAATAGTCCCACAACTGATCCCACCGTTAGATAGAGCTTGTCTAGAGGAACATTTTGAGTGGTCACTCGGCCGAATCGGACCAGAAATTTCCGAGCGCGGAGCGTGCAAACTTTTAATATTTACACGGTTTATTCGACGTGTGTGAATTTTTTTCTCAGTAATTCATCAAAATAGTCCCACGATTGATCCCACCGTTGGATAGAGCTAGTCTAGTGGAACATTTTGAGTGGTCACTCGGCCGAATCAGACCAGAAATTTCCGAGCGCGGAGCTTGCAAATTATTGATAATTACCCGGTTTATTCGACGTGTGTGAATTTTTTTCTCAGTAATTCATCAAAATAGTCCCACGACGGATGCCACCGTTGGATAGAGCTAGTCTAGAGGAACATTTTGAGTGGTCACTCGGCCGAATCGGACCAGAAATTTCCGAGCGCGGAGCGTGCAAACTTTTAATATTTACACGGTTTATTCGACGTGTGTGAATTTTTTTCTCAGTAATTCATCAAAATAGTCCCACGACTGATTCCACCGTTGGATAGAGCTAGTCTAGAGGAACATTTTGAGTGGTCACTCGGCCGAATCGGACCAGAAATTTCCGAGCGCGGAGCGTGCAAACTTTTAATATTAACCCGGTTTATTTGACGTGTGTGAATTTTTTTCTCAGTAATTCATCAAAATAGTCCCACAACTGATCCCACCGTTAGATAGAGCTAGTCTAGAGGAACATTTTGAGTGGTCACTCGGCCGAATCGGGCCAGAAATTTCCGAGCGCGGAGCGTGCAAACTTTTAATATTAACCCGATGTATTTGACGTGTGTGAATTTTTTTCTCAGTAATTCATCAAAATAGTCCCACAACTGATCCCACCGTTAGATAGAGCTAGTCTAGAGGAACATTTTGAGTGGTCACTCGGCCGAATCGGACCAGAAATTTCCGAGCGCGGAGCGTGCAAACTTTTAATATTAACCCGGTTTATTTGACGTGTGTGAATTTTTTTCTCAGTAATTCATCAAAATAGTCCCACCACTGATCCCACCGTTAGATAGAGCTAGTCTAGAGGAACATTTTGAGTGGTCACTCGGCCGAATCGGACCAGAAATTTCCGAGCGCGGAGCGTGCAAACTTTTAATATTAACCCGATTTATTTGACGTGTGTGAATTTTTTTCTCAGTAATTCATCAAAATAGTCCCACGATTGATCCCACCGTTGGATAGAGCTAGTCTAGTGGAACATTTTGAGTGGTCACTCGGCCGAATCGGACCAGAAATTTCCGAGCGCGGAGCTTGCAAATTATTGATAATTACCCGGTTTATTTGACGTGTGTGAATTTTTTTCCCAGTAATTCATCAAAATTGTCCCACGACTGATCCAACCGTTGGATAGAGCTAGTCTAGAGGAACATTTTGAGTGGTCACTCGGCCGAATCGGACCAGAAATTTCCGAGCGCGGAGCGTGCAAACTTTTAATATTAACCCGGTTTATTTGACGTGTGTGAATTTTTTTCTCAGTAATTCATCAAAATAGTCCCACGACTGATCCCACCGTTGGATAGAGCTAGTCTAGAGGAACATTTTGAGTGGTCACTCGGCCGAATCGGACCAGAAATTTCCGAGCGCGGAGCGTGCAAACTTTTAATATTAACCCGGTTTATTTGACGTGTGTGAATTTTTTTCTCAGTAATTCATCAAAATAGTCCCACAACTGATCCCACCGTTAGATAGAGCTAGTCTAGAGGAACATTTTGAGTGGTCACTCGGCCGAATCGGGCCAGAAATTTCCGAGCGCGGAGCGTGCAAACTTTTAATATTTACACGGTTTATTCGACGTGTGTGAATTTTTTTCTTAGTAATTCATCAAAATAGTACCACGACTGATCCCACCGTTGGATAGAGCTTGTCTAGAGGAACATATTGAGTGGTCACTCGGCCGAATCGGACCAGAAATTTCCGAGCGCGGAGCGTGCAAACTTTTAATATTAACCCGATTTATTTGACGTGTGTGAATTTTTTTCTCAGTAATTCATCAAAATAGTCCCACGATTGATCCCACCGTTGGATAGAGCTAGTCTAGTGGAACATTTTGAGTGGTCACTCGGCCGAATCGACTAGAAATTTCCGAGCGCGGAGCTTGCAAATTATTGATAATTACCCGGTTTATTTGACGTGTGTGAATTTTTTTCCCAGTAATTCATCAAAATTGTCCCACGACTGATCCAACCGTTGGATAGAGCTAGTCTAGAGGAACATTTTGAGTGGTCACTCGGCCGAATCGGACCAGAAATTTCCGAGCGCGGAGCGTGCAAACTTTTAATATTAACCCGGTTTATTTGACGTGTGTGAATTTTTTTCTCAGTAATTCATCAAAATAGTCCCACGACTGATCCCACCGTTGGATAGAGCTAGTCTAGAGGAACATTTTGAGTGGTCACTCGGCCGAATCGGACCAGAAATTTCCGAGCGCGGAGCGTGCAAACTTTTAATATTAACCCGGTTTATTTGACGTGTGTGAATTTTTTTCTCAGTAATTCATCAAAATAGTCCCACGACTGATCCCACCGTTGGATAGAGCTAGTCTAGAGGAACATTTTGAGTGGTCACTCGGCCGAATCGGACCAGAAATTTCCGAGCGCGGAGCTTGCAAATTATTGATAATTACCCGGTTTATTCGACGTGTGTGAATTTTATTCTCAGTAATTCATCAAAATTGTCCCACGACTGATCCAACCGTTGGATAGAGCTAGTCTAGAGGAACATTTTGAGTGGTCACTCGGCCGAATCGGACCAGAAATTTCCGAGCGCGGAGCGTGCAAACTATTGATAATTACCCGGTTTATTTGACGTGTGTGAATTTTTTTCCCAGTAATTCATCAAAATTGTCCCACGACTGATCCAACCGTTGGATAGAGCTAGTCTAGAGGAACATTTTGAGTGGTCACTCGACCGAATCGCACCAGAAATTTCCGAGCGCGGAGCGTGCAAACTTTTCATATTTACACGGTTTATTCGACGTGTGTGAATTTTTTTCTCAGTAATTCATCAAAATAGTCCCACGACTGATCCAACCGTTGGATAGAGCTAGTCTAGAGGAACATTTTGAGTGGTCACTCGGCCGAATCGGACCAGAAATTTCCGAGCGCGGAGCGTGCAAACTTTTAATATTTACACGGTTTATTCGACGTGTGTGAATTTTTTTCTCAGTAATTCATCAAAATAGTCCCACGACTGATCCCACCGTTGGATAGAGCTAGTCTAGAGGAACATTTTGAGTGGTCACTCGGCCGAATCGGACCAGAAATTTCCGAGCGCGGAGCGTGCAAACTTTTAATATTTACACGGTTTATTCGACGTGTGTGAATTTTTTTCTCAGTAATTCATCAAAATAGTCCCACGACTGATCCCACCGTTGGATAGAGCTAGTCTAGAGGAACATTTTGAGTGGTCACTCGGCCGAATCGGACCAGAAATTTCCGAGCGCGGAGCGTGCAAACTTTTAATATTAACCCGGTTTATTTGACGTGTGTGAATTTTTTTCTCAGTAATTCATCAAAATAGTCCCACAACTGATCCCACCGTTAGATAGAGCTTGTCTAGAGGAACATTTTGAGTGGTCACTCGGCCGAATCGGACCAGAAATTTCCGAGCGCGGAGCGTGCAAACTTTTAATATTTACACGGTTTATTCGACGTGTGTGAATTTTTTTCTCAGTAATTCATCAAAATAGTCCCACGATTGATCCCACCGTTGGATAGAGCTAGTCTAGTGGAACATTTTGAGTGGTCACTCGGCCGAATCAGACCAGAAATTTCCGAGCGCGGAGCTTGCAAATTATTGATAATTACCCGGTTTATTCGACGTGTGTGAATTTTTTTCTCAGTAATTCATCAAAATAGTCCCACGACGGATGCCACCGTTGGATAGAGCTAGTCTAGTGGAACATTTTGAGTGGTCACTCGGCCGAATCGGACCAGAAATTTCCGAGCGCGGAGCGTGCAAACTTTTAATATTTACACGGTTTATTCGACGTGTGTGAATTTTTTTCTCAGTAATTCATCAAAATAGTCCCACGACTGATCCCACCGTTGGATAGAGCTAGTCTAGAGGAACATTTTGAGTGGTCACTCGGCCGAATCGGACCAGAAATTTCCGAGCGCGGAGCGTGCAAACTTTTAATATTAACCCGGTTTATTTGACGTGTGTGAATTTTTTTCTCAGTAATTCATCAAAATAGTCCCACAACTGATCCCACCGTTAGATAGAGCTAGTCTAGAGGAACATTTTGAGTGGTCACTCGGCCGAATCGGGCCAGAAATTTCCGAGCGCGGAGCGTGCAAACTTTTAATATTAACCCGATTTATTTGACGTGTGTGAATTTTTTTCTCAGTAATTCATCAAAATAGTCCCACAACTGATCCCACCGTTAGATAGAGCTAGTCTAGAGGAACATTTTGAGTGGTCACTCGGCCGAATCGGACCAGAAATTTCCGAGCGCGGAGCGTGCAAACTTTTAATATTAACCCGGTTTATTTGACGTGTGTGAATTTTTTTCTCAGTAATTCATCAAAATAGTCCCACAACTGATCCCACCGTTAGATAGAGCTAGTCTAGAGGAACATTTTGAGTGGTCACTCGGCCGAATCGGACCAGAAATTTCCGAGCGCGGAGCGTGCAAACTTTTAATATTAACCCGATTTATTTGACGTGTGTGAATTTTTTTCTCAGTAATTCATCAAAATAGTCCCACGATTGATCCCACCGTTGGATAGAGCTAGTCTAGTGGAACATTTTGAGTGGTCACTCGGCCGAATCGACTAGAAATTTCCGAGCGCGGAGCTTGCAAATTATTGATAATTACCCGGTTTATTTGACGTGTGTGAATTTTTTTCCCAGTAATTCATCAAAATTGTCCCACGACTGATCCAACCGTTGGATAGAGCTAGTCTAGAGGAACATTTTGAGTGGTCACTCGGCCGAATCGGACCAGAAATTTCCGAGCGCGGAGCGTGCAAACTTTTAATATTAACCCGGTTTATTTGACGTGTGTGAATTTTTTTCTCAGTAATTCATCAAAATAGTCCCACGACTGATCCCACCGTTGGATAGAGCTAGTCTAGAGGAACATTTTGAATGGTCACTCGGCCGAATCGGACCAGAAATTTCCGAGCGCGGAGCGTGCAAACTTTTAATATTAACCCGGTTTATTTGACGTGTGTGAATTTTTTTCTCAGTAATTCATCAAAATAGTCCCACGACTGATCCCACCGTTGGATAGTGCTAGTCTAGAGGAACATTTTGAGTGGTCACTCGGCCGAATCGGACCAGAAATTTCCGAGCGCGGAGCTTGCAAATTATTGATAATTACCCGGTTTATTCGACGTGTGTGAATTTTATTCTCAGTAATTCATCAAAATTGTCCCACGACTGATCCAACCGTTGGATAGAGCTAGTCTAGAGGAACATTTTGAGTGGTCACTCGGCCGAATCGGACCAGAAATTTCCGAGCGCGGAGCGTGCAAACTATTGATAATTACCCGGTTTATTTGACGTGTGTGAATTTTTTTCCCAGTAATTCATCAAAATTGTCCCACGACTGATCCAACCGTTGGATAGAGCTAGTCTAGAGGAACATTTTGAGTGGTCACTCGACCGAATCGCACCAGAAATTTCCGAGCGCGGAGCGTGCAAACTTTTCATATTTACACGGTTTATTCGACGTGTGTGAATTTTTTTCTCAGTAATTCATCAAAATAGTCCCACGACTGATCCAACCGTTGGATAGAGCTAGTCTAGAGGAACATTTTGAGTGGTCACTCGGCCGAATCGGACCAGAAATTTCCGAGCGCGGAGCGTGCAAACTTTTAATATTTACACGGTTTATTCGACGTGTGTGAATTTTTTTCTCAGTAATTCATCAAAATAGTCCCACGACTGATCCCACCGTTGGATAGAGCTAGTCTAGAGGAACATTTTGAGTGGTCACTCGGCCGAATCGGACCAGAAATTTCCGAGCGCGGAGCGTGCAAACTTTTAATATTTACACGGTTTATTCGACGTGTGTGAATTTTTTTCTCAGTAATTCATCAAAATAGTCCCACAACTGATCCCACCGTTAGATAGAGCTTGTCTAGAGGAACATTTTGAGTGGTCACTCGGCCGAATCGGACCAGAAATTTCCGAGCGCGGAGCGTGCAAACTTTTAATATTTACACGGTTTATTCGACGTGTGTGAATTTTTTTCTCAGTAATTCATCAAAATAGTCCCACGATTGATCCCACCGTTGGATAGAGCTAGTCTAGTGGAACATTTTGAGTGGTCACTCGGCCGAATCAGACCAGAAATTTCCGAGCGCGGAGCTTGCAAATTATTGATAATTACCCGGTTTATTCGACGTGTGTGAATTTTTTTCTCAGTAATTCATCAAAATAGTCCCACGACGGATGCCACCGTTGGATAGAGCTAGTCTAGAGGAACATTTTGAGTGGTCACTCGGCCGAATCGGACCAGAAATTTCCGAGCGCGGAGCGTGCAAACTTTTAATATTAACCCGGTTTATTCGACGTGTGTGAATTTTTTTCTCAGTAATTCATCAAAATAGTCCCACGATTGATCCCACCGTTGCATAGAGCTAGTCTAGTGGAACATTTTGAGTGGTCACTCGGCCGAATCGGACCAGAAATTTCCGAGCGCGGAGCGTGCAAACTTTTAATATTAACCCGGTTTATTTGACGTGTGTGAATTTTTTTCTCAGTAATTCATCAAAATAGTCCCACAACTGATCCCACCGTTAGATAGAGCTAGTCTAGAGGAACATTTTGAGTGGTCACTCGGCCGAATCGGACCAGAAATTTCCGAGCGCGGAGCGTGCAAACTTTTAATATTTACACGGTTTATTCGACGTGTGTGAATTTTTTTCTTAGTAATTCATCAAAATAGTACCACGACTGATCCAACCGTTGGATAGAGCTAGTCTAGAGGAACATTTTGAGTGGTCACTCGGCCGAATCGGACCAGAAATTTCCGAGCGCGGAGCGTGCAAACTTTTAATATTAACCCGGTTTATTTGACGTGTGTGAATTTTTTTCTCAGTAATTCATCAAAATAGTCCCACAACTGATCCCACCGTTAGATAGAGCTAGTCTAGAGGAACATTTTGAGTGGTCACTCGGCCGAATCGGGCCAGAAATTTCCGAGCGCGGAGCGTGCAAACTTTTAATATTTACACGGTTTATTCGACGTGTGTGAATTTTTTTCTTAGTAATTCATCAAAATAGTACCACGACTGATCCCACCGTTGGATAGAGCTTGTCTAGAGGAACATTTTGAGTGGTCACTCGGCCGAATCGGACCAGAAATTTCCGAGCGCGGAGCGTGCAAACTTTTAATATTAACCCGATTTATTTGACGTGTGTGAATTTTTTTCTCAGTAATTCATCAAAATAGTCCCACGATTGATCCCACCGTTGGATAGAGCTAGTCTAGTGGAACATTTTGAGTGGTCACTCGGCCGAATCGACTAGAAATTTCCGAGCGCGGAGCTTGCAAATTATTGATAATTACCCGGTTTATTTGACGTGTGTGAATTTTTTTCCCAGTAATTCATCAAAATTGTCCCACGACTGATCCAACCGTTGGATAGAGCTAGTCTAGAGGAACATTTTGAGTGGTCACTCGGCCGAATCGGACCAGAAATTTCCGAGCGCGGAGCGTGCAAACTTTTAATATTAACCCGGTTTATTTGACGTGTGTGAATTTTTTTCTCAGTAATTCGTCAAAATAGTCCCACGACTGATCCCACCGTTGGATAGAGCTAGTCTAGAGGAACATTTTGAGTGGTCACTCGGCCGAATCGGACCAGAAATTTCCGAGCGCGGAGCGTGCAAACTTTTAATATTAACCCGGTTTATTCGACGTGTGTGAATTTTTTTCTCAGTAATTCATCAAAATAGTCCCACGACTGATCCCACCGTTGGATAGAGCTAGTCTAGAGGAACATTTTGAGTGGTCACTCGGCCGAATCGGGCCAGAAATTTCCGAGCGCGGAGCGTGCAAACTTTTAATATTTACACGGTTTATTCGACGTGTGTGAATTTTTTTCTCAGTAATTCATCAAAATAGTCCCACGACTGATCCCACCGTTGGATAGAGCTAGTCTAGAGGAACATTTTGAGTGGTCACTCGGCCGAATCGGACCAGAAATTTCCGAGCGCGGAGCGTGCAAACTTTTAATATTTACACGGTTTATTCGACGTGTGTGAATTTTTTTCTCAGTAATTCATCAAAATAGTCCCGCGACTGATCCAACCGTTGGATAGAGCTAGTCTAGAGGAACATTTTGAGTGGTCACTCGGCCGAATCGGACCAGAAATTTCCGAGCGCGGAGCGTGCAAACTTTTAATATTTACACGGTTTATTCGACGTGTGTGAATTTTTTTCTCAGTAATTCATCAAAATAGTCCCACGACTGATCCCACCGTTGGATAGAGCTAGTCTAGAGGAACATTTTGAGTGGTCACTCGGCCGAATCGGACCAGAAATTTCCGAGCGCGGAGCGTGCAAACTTTTAATATTAACACGATTTATTTGACGTGTGTGAATTTTTTTCTCAGTAATTCATCAAAATAGTCCCACGATTGATCCCACCGTTGGATAGAGCTAGTCTAGTGGAACATTTTGAGTGGTCACTCGGCCGAATCGGACCAGAAATTTCCGAGCGCGGAGCTTGCAAATTATTGATAATTACCCGGTTTATTTGACGTGTGTGAATTTTTTTCCCAGTAATTCATCAAAATTGTCCCACGACTGATCCAACCGTTGGATAGAGCTAGTCTAGAGGAACATTTTGAGTGGTCACTCGGCCGAATCGGACCAGAAATTTCCGAGCGCGGAGCGTGCAAACTTTTAATATTAACCCGGTTTATTTGACGTGTGTGAATTTTTTTCTCAGTAATTCATCAAAATAGTCCCACGACTGATCCCACCGTTGGATAGAGCTAGTCTAGAGGAACATTTTGAGTGGTCACTCGGCCGAATCGGACCAGAAATTTCCGAGCGCGGAGCGTGCAAACTTTTAATATTAACCCGGTTTATTTGACGTGTGTGAATTTTTTTCTCAGTAATTCATCAAAATAGTCCCACAACTGATCCCACCGTTAGATAGAGCTAGTCTAGAGGAACATTTTGAGTGGTCACTCGGCCGAATCGGGCCAGAAATTTCCGAGCGCGGAGCGTGCAAACTTTTAATATTTACACGGTTTATTCGACGTGTGTGAATTTTTTTCTTAGTAATTCATCAAAATAGTACCACGACTGATCCCACCGTTGGATAGAGCTTGTCTAGAGGAACATATTGAGTGGTCACTCGGCCGAATCGGACCAGAAATTTCCGAGCGCGGAGCGTGCAAACTTTTAATATTAACCCGATTTATTTGACGTGTGTGAATTTTTTTCTCAGTAATTCATCAAAATAGTCCCACGATTGATCCCACCGTTGGATAGAGCTAGTCTAGTGGAACATTTTGAGTGGTCACTCTGCCGAATCGACTAGAAATTTCCGAGCGCGGAGCTTGCAAATTATTGATAATTACCCGGTTTATTTGACGTGTGTGAATTTTTTTCCCAGTAATTCATCAAAATTGTCCCACGACTGATCCAACCGTTGGATAGAGCTAGTCTAGAGGAACATTTTGAGTGGTCACTCGGCCGAATCGGACCAGAAATTTCCGAGCGCGGAGCGTGCAAACTTTTAATATTAACCCGGTTTATTTGACGTGTGTGAATTTTTTTCTCAGTAATTCATCAAAATAGTCCCACGACTGATCCCACCGTTGGATAGAGCTAGTCTAGAGGAACATTTTGAGTGGTCACTCGGCCGAATCGGACCAGAAATTTCCGAGCGCGGAGCTTGCAAATTATTGATAATTACCCGGTTTATTCGACGTGTGTGAATTTTATTCTCAGTAATTCATCAAAATTGTCCCACGACTGATCCAACCGTTGGATAGAGCTAGTCTAGAGGAACATTTTGAGTGGTCACTCGGCCGAATCGGACCAGAAATTTCCGAGCGCGGAGCGTGCAAACTATTGATAATTACCCGGTTTATTTGACGTGTGTGAATTTTTTTCCCAGTAATTCATCAAAATTGTCCCACGACTGATCCAACCGTTGGATAGAGCTAGTCTAGAGGAACATTTTGAGTGGTCACTCGACCGAATCGCACCAGAAATTTCCGAGCGCGGAGCGTGCAAACTTTTCATATTTACACGGTTTATTCGACGTGTGTGAATTTTTTTCTCAGTAATTCATCAAAATAGTCCCACGACTGATCCAACCGTTGGATAGAGCTAGTCTAGAGGAACATTTTGAGTGGTCACTCGGCCGAATCGGACCAGAAATTTCCGAGCGCGGAGCGTGCAAACTTTTAATATTTACACGGTTTATTCGACGTGTGTGAATTTTTTTCTCAGTAATTCATCAAAATAGTCCCACGACTGATCCCACCGTTGGATAGAGCTAGTCTAGAGGAACATTTTGAGTGGTCACTCGGCCGAATCGGACCAGAAATTTCCGAGCGCGGAGCGTGCAAACTTTTAATATTTACACGGTTTATTCGACGTGTGTGAATTTTTTTCTCAGTAATTCATCAAAATAGTCCCACAACTGATCCCACCGTTAGATAGAGCTTATCTAGAGGAACATTTTGAGTGGTCACTCGGCCGAATCGGACCAGAAATTTCCGAGCGCGGAGCGTGCAAACTTTTAATATTTACACGGTTTATTCGACGTGTGTGAATTTTTTTCTCAGTAATTCATCAAAATAGTCCCACGACTGATCCAACCGTTGGATAGAGCTAGTCTAGAGGAACATTTTGAGTGGTCACTCGGCCGAATCGGACCAGAAATTTCCGAGCGCGGAGCGTGCAAACTTTTAATATTTACACGGTTTATTCGACGTGTGTGAATTTTTTTCTCAGTAATTCATCAAAATAGTCCCACGACTGATCCCACCGTTGGATAGAGCTAGTCTAGAGGAACATTTTGAGTGGTCACTCGGCCGAATCGGACCAGAAATTTCCGAGCGCGGAGCGTGCAAACTTTTAATATTAACCCGGTTTATTTGACGTGTGTGAATTTTTTTCTCAGTAATTCACAAAATAGTCCCACAACTGATCCCACCGTTAGATAGAGCTTGTCTAGAGGAACATTTTGAGTGGTCACTCGGCCGAATCGGACCAGAAATTTCCGAGCGCGGAGCGTGCAAACTTTTAATATTTACACGGTTTATTCGACGTGTGTGAATTTTTTTCTCAGTAATTCATCAAAATAGTCCCACGATTGATCCCACCGTTGGATAGAGCTAGTCTAGTGGAACATTTTGAGTGGTCACTCGGCCGAATCAGACCAGAAATTTCCGAGCGCGGAGCTTGCAAATTATTGATAATTACCCGGTTTATTCGACGTGTGTGAATTTTTTTCTCAGTAATTCATCAAAATAGTCCCACGACGGATGCCACCGTTGGATAGAGCTAGTCTAGAGGAACATTTTGAGTGGTCACTCGGCCGAATCGGACCAGAAATTTCCGAGCGCGGAGCGTGCAAACTTTTAATATTTACACGGTTTATTCGACGTGTGTGAATTTTTTTCTCAGTAATTCATCAAAATAGTCCCACGACTGATCCCACCGTTGGATAGAGCTAGTCTAGAGGAACATTTTGAGTGGTCACTCGGCCGAATCGGACCAGAAATTTCCGAGCGCGGAGCGTGCAAACTTTTAATATTAACCCGGTTTATTTGACGTGTGTGAATTTTTTTCTCAGTAATTCATCAAAATAGTCCCACAACTGATCCCACCGTTAGATAGAGCTAGTCTAGAGGAACATTTTGAGTGGTCACTCGGCCGAATCGGGCCAGAAATTTCCGAGCGCGGAGCGTGCAAACTTTTAATATTAACCCGATTTATTTGACGTGTGTGAATTTTTTTCTCAGTAATTCATCAAAATAGTCCCACAACTGATCCCACCGTTAGATAGAGCTAGTCTAGAGGAACATTTTGAGTGGTCACTCGGCCGAATCGGACCAGAAATTTCCGAGCGCGGAGCGTGCAAACTTTTAATATTAACCCGGTTTATTTGACGTGTGTGAATTTTTTTCTCAGTAATTCATCAAAATAGTCCCACAACTGATCCCACCGTTAGATAGAGCTAGTCTAGAGGAACATTTTGAGTGGTCACTCGGCCGAATCGGACCAGAAATTTCCGAGCGCGGAGCGTGCAAACTTTTAATATTAACCCGATTTATTTGACGTGTGTGAATTTTTTTCTCAGTAATTCATCAAAATAGTCCCACGATTGATCCCACCGTTGGATAGAGCTAGTCTAGTGGAACATTTTGAGTGGTCACTCGGCCGAATCGACTAGAAATTTCCGAGCGCGGAGCTTGCAAATTATTGATAATTACCCGGTTTATTTGACGTGTGTGAATTTTTTTCCCAGTAATTCATCAAAATTGTCCCACGACTGATCCAACCGTTGGATAGAGCTAGTCTAGAGGAACATTTTGAGTGGTCACTCGGCCGAATCGGGCCAGAAATTTCCGAGCGCGGAGCGTGCAAACTTTTAATATTAACCCGATTTATTTGACGTGTGTGAATTTTTTTCTCAGTAATTCATCAAAATAGTCCCACAACTGATCCCACCGTTAGATAGAGCTAGTCTAGAGGAACATTTTGAGTGGTCACTCGGCCGAATCGGACCAGAAATTTCCGAGCGCGGAGCGTGCAAACTTTTAATATTAACCCGGTTTATTTGACGTGTGTGAATTTTTTTCTCAGTAATTCATCAAAATAGTCCCACAACTGATCCCACCGTTAGATAGAGCTAGTCTAGAGGAACATTTTGAGTGGTCACTCGGCCGAATCGGACCAGAAATTTCCGAGCGCGGAGCGTGCAAACTTTTAATATTAACCCGATTTATTTGACGTGTGTGAATTTTTTTCTCAGTAATTCATCAAAATAGTCCCACGATTGATCCCACCGTTGGATAGAGCTAGTCTAGTGGAACATTTTGAGTGGTCACTCGGCCGAATCGACTAGAAATTTCCGAGCGCGGAGCTTGCAAATTATTGATAATTACCCGGTTTATTTGACGTGTGTGAATTTTTTTCCCAGTAATTCATCAAAATTGTCCCACGACTGATCCAACCGTTGGATAGAGCTAGTCTAGAGGAACATTTTGAGTGGTCACTCGGCCGAATCGGACCAGAAATTTCCGAGCGCGGAGCGTGCAAACTTTTAATATTAACCCGGTTTATTTGACGTGTGTGAATTTTTTTCTCAGTAATTCATCAAAATAGTCCCACGACTGATCCCACCGTTGGATAGAGCTAGTCTAGAGGAACATTTTGAATGGTCACTCGGCCGAATCGGACCAGAAATTTCCGAGCGCGGAGCGTGCAAACTTTTAATATTAACCCGGTTTATTTGACGTGTGTGAATTTTTTTCTCAGTAATTCATCAAAATAGTCCCACGACTGATCCCACCGTTGGATAGTGCTAGTCTAGAGGAACATTTTGAGTGGTCACTCGGCCGAATCGGACCAGAAATTTCCGAGCGCGGAGCTTGCAAATTATTGATAATTACCCGGTTTATTCGACGTGTGTGAATTTTATTCTCAGTAATTCATCAAAATTGTCCCACGACTGATCCAACCGTTGGATAGAGCTAGTCTAGAGGAACATTTTGAGTGGTCACTCGGCCGAATCGGACCAGAAATTTCCGAGCGCGGAGCGTGCAAACTATTGATAATTACCCGGTTTATTTGACGTGTGTGAATTTTTTTCCCAGTAATTCATCAAAATTGTCCCACGACTGATCCAACCGTTGGATAGAGCTAGTCTAGAGGAACATTTTGAGTGGTCACTCGACCGAATCGCACCAGAAATTTCCGAGCGCGGAGCGTGCAAACTTTTCATATTTACACGGTTTATTCGACGTGTGTGAATTTTTTTCTCAGTAATTCATCAAAATAGTCCCACGACTGATCCAACCGTTGGATAGAGCTAGTCTAGAGGAACATTTTGAGTGGTCACTCGGCCGAATCGGACCAGAAATTTCCGAGCGCGGAGCGTGCAAACTTTTAATATTTACACGGTTTATTCGACGTGTGTGAATTTTTTTCTCAGTAATTCATCAAAATAGTCCCACGACTGATCCCACCGTTGGATAGAGCTAGTCTAGAGGAACATTTTGAGTGGTCACTCGGCCGAATCGGACCAGAAATTTCCGAGCGCGGAGCGTGCAAACTTTTAATATTTACACGGTTTATTCGACGTGTGTGAATTTTTTTCTCAGTAATTCATCAAAATAGTCCCACGACTGATCCCACCGTTGGATAGAGCTAGTCTAGAGGAACATTTTGAGTGGTCACTCGGCCGAATCGGACCAGAAATTTCCGAGCGCGGAGCGTGCAAACTTTTAATATTAACCCGGTTTATTTGACGTGTGTGAATTTTTTTCTCAGTAATTCATCAAAATAGTCCCACAACTGATCCCACCGTTAGATAGAGCTAGTCTAGAGGAACATTTTGAGTGGTCACTCGGCCGAATCGGGCCAGAAATTTCCGAGCGCGGAGCGTGCAAACTTTTAATATTAACCCGATTTATTTGACGTGTGTGAATTTTTTTCTCAGTAATTCATCAAAATAGTCCCACAACTGATCCCACCGTTAGATAGAGCTAGTCTAGAGGAACATTTTGAGTGGTCACTCGGCCGAATCGGACCAGAAATTTCCGAGCGCGGAGCGTGCAAACTTTTAATATTAACCCGGTTTATTTGACGTGTGTGAATTTTTTTCTCAGTAATTCATCAAAATAGTCCCACAACTGATCCCACCGTTAGATAGAGCTAGTCTAGAGGAACATTTTGAGTGGTCACTCGGCCGAATCGGACCAGAAATTTCCGAGCGCGGAGCGTGCAAACTTTTAATATTAACCCGATTTATTTGACGTGTGTGAATTTTTTTCTCAGTAATTCATCAAAATAGTCCCACGATTGATCCCACCGTTGGATAGAGCTAGTCTAGTGGAACATTTTGAGTGGTCACTCGGCCGAATCGACTAGAAATTTCCGAGCGCGGAGCTTGCAAATTATTGATAATTACCCGGTTTATTTGACGTGTGTGAATTTTTTTCCCAGTAATTCATCAAAATTGTCCCACGACTGATCCAACCGTTGGATAGAGCTAGTCTAGAGGAACATTTTGAGTGGTCACTCGGCCGAATCGGGCCAGAAATTTCCGAGCGCGGAGCGTGCAAACTTTTAATATTAACCCGATTTATTTGACGTGTGTGAATTTTTTTCTCAGTAATTCATCAAAATAGTCCCACAACTGATCCCACCGTTAGATAGAGCTAGTCTAGAGGAACATTTTGAGTGGTCACTCGGCCGAATCGGACCAGAAATTTCCGAGCGCGGAGCGTGCAAACTTTTAATATTAACCCGGTTTATTTGACGTGTGTGAATTTTTTTCTCAGTAATTCATCAAAATAGTCCCACAACTGATCCCACCGTTAGATAGAGCTAGTCTAGAGGAACATTTTGAGTGGTCACTCGGCCGAATCGGACCAGAAATTTCCGAGCGCGGAGCGTGCAAACTTTTAATATTAACCCGATTTATTTGACGTGTGTGAATTTTTTTCTCAGTAATTCATCAAAATAGTCCCACGATTGATCCCACCGTTGGATAGAGCTAGTCTAGTGGAACATTTTGAGTGGTCACTCGGCCGAATCGACTAGAAATTTCCGAGCGCGGAGCTTGCAAATTATTGATAATTACCCGGTTTATTTGACGTGTGTGAATTTTTTTCCCAGTAATTCATCAAAATTGTCCCACGACTGATCCAACCGTTGGATAGAGCTAGTCTAGAGGAACATTTTGAGTGGTCACTCGGCCGAATCGGACCAGAAATTTCCGAGCGCGGAGCGTGCAAACTTTTAATATTAACCCGGTTTATTTGACGTGTGTGAATTTTTTTCTCAGTAATTCATCAAAATAGTCCCACGACTGATCCCACCGTTGGATAGAGCTAGTCTAGAGGAACATTTTGAATGGTCACTCGGCCGAATCGGACCAGAAATTTCCGAGCGCGGAGCGTGCAAACTTTTAATATTAACCCGGTTTATTTGACGTGTGTGAATTTTTTTCTCAGTAATTCATCAAAATAGTCCCACGACTGATCCCACCGTTGGATAGTGCTAGTCTAGAGGAACATTTTGAGTGGTCACTCGGCCGAATCGGACCAGAAATTTCCGAGCGCGGAGCTTGCAAATTATTGATAATTACCCGGTTTATTCGACGTGTGTGAATTTTATTCTCAGTAATTCATCAAAATTGTCCCACGACTGATCCAACCGTTGGATAGAGCTAGTCTAGAGGAACATTTTGAGTGGTCACTCGGCCGAATCGGACCAGAAATTTCCGAGCGCGGAGCGTGCAAACTATTGATAATTACCCGGTTTATTTGACGTGTGTGAATTTTTTTCCCAGTAATTCATCAAAATTGTCCCACGACTGATCCAACCGTTGGATAGAGCTAGTCTAGAGGAACATTTTGAGTGGTCACTCGACCGAATCGCACCAGAAATTTCCGAGCGCGGAGCGTGCAAACTTTTCATATTTACACGGTTTATTCGACGTGTGTGAATTTTTTTCTCAGTAATTCATCAAAATAGTCCCACGACTGATCCAACCGTTGGATAGAGCTAGTCTAGAGGAACATTTTGAGTGGTCACTCGGCCGAATCGGACCAGAAATTTCCGAGCGCGGAGCGTGCAAACTTTTAATATTTACACGGTTTATTCGACGTGTGTGAATTTTTTTCTCAGTAATTCATCAAAATAGTCCCACGACTGATCCCACCGTTGGATAGAGCTAGTCTAGAGGAACATTTTGAGTGGTCACTCGGCCGAATCGGACCAGAAATTTCCGAGCGCGGAGCGTGCAAACTTTTAATATTTACACGGTTTATTCGACGTGTGTGAATTTTTTTCTCAGTAATTCATCAAAATAGTCCCACAACTGATCCCACCGTTAGATAGAGCTTGTCTAGAGGAACATTTTGAGTGGTCACTCGGCCGAATCGGACCAGAAATTTCCGAGCGCGGAGCGTGCAAACTTTTAATATTTACACGGTTTATTCGACGTGTGTGAATTTTTTTCTCAGTAATTCATCAAAATAGTCCCACGATTGATCCCACCGTTGGATAGAGCTAGTCTAGTGGAACATTTTGAGTGGTCACTCGGCCGAATCAGACCAGAAATTTCCGAGCGCGGAGCTTGCAAATTATTGATAATTACCCGGTTTATTCGACGTGTGTGAATTTTTTTCTCAGTAATTCATCAAAATAGTCCCACGACGGATGCCACCGTTGGATAGAGCTAGTCTAGAGGAACATTTTGAGTGGTCACTCGGCCGAATCGGACCAGAAATTTCCGAGCGCGGAGCGTGCAAACTTTTAATATTAACCCGGTTTATTCGACGTGTGTGAATTTTTTTCTCAGTAATTCATCAAAATAGTCCCACGATTGATCCCACCGTTGCATAGAGCTAGTCTAGTGGAACATTTTGAGTGGTCACTCGGCCGAATCGGACCAGAAATTTCCGAGCGCGGAGCGTGCAAACTTTTAATATTAACCCGGTTTATTTGACGTGTGTGAATTTTTTTCTCAGTAATTCATCAAAATAGTCCCACAACTGATCCCACCGTTAGATAGAGCTAGTCTAGAGGAACATTTTGAGTGGTCACTCGGCCGAATCGGGCCAGAAATTTCCGAGCGCGGAGCGTGCAAACTTTTAATATTTACACGGTTTATTCGACGTGTGTGAATTTTTTTCTTAGTAATTCATCAAAATAGTACCACGACTGATCCCACCGTTGGATAGAGCTTGTCTAGAGGAACATTTTGAGTGGTCACTCGGCCGAATCGGACCAGAAATTTCCGAGCGCGGAGCGTGCAAACTTTTAATATTAACCCGATTTATTTGACGTGTGTGAATTTTTTTCTCAGTAATTCATCAAAATAGTCCCACGATTGATCCCACCGTTGGATAGAGCTAGTCCAGTGGAACATTTTGAGTGGTCACTCGGCCGAATCGACTAGAAATTTCCGAGCGCGGAGCTTGCAAATTATTGATAATTACCCGGTTTATTTGACGTGTGTGAATTTTTTTCCCAGTAATTCATCAAAATTGTCCCACGACTGATCCAACCGTTGGATAGAGCTAGTCTAGAGGAACATTTTGAGTGGTCACTCGGCCGAATCGGACCAGAAATTTCCGAGCGCGGAGCGTGCAAACTTTTAATATTTACACGGTTTATTCGACGTGTGTGAATTTTTTTCTCAGTAATTCATCAAAATAGTCCCGCGACTGATCCAACCGTTGGATAGAGCTAGTCTAGAGGAACATTTTGAGTGGTCACTCGGCCGAATCGGACCAGAAATTTCCGAGCGCGGAGCGTGCAAACTTTTAATATTTACACGGTTTATTCGACGTGTGTGAATTTTTTTCTTAGTAATTCATCAAAATAGTCCCACGACTGATCCCACCGTTGGATAGAGCTAGTCTAGAGGAACATTTTGAGTGGTCACTCGGCCGAATCGGACCAGAAATTTCCGAGCGCGGAGCGTGCAAACTTTTAATATTTACACGGTTTATTCGACGTGTGTGAATTTTTTTCTCAGTAATTCATCAAAATAGTCCCGCGACTGATCCAACCGTTGGATAGAGCTAGTCTAGAGGAACATTTTGAGTGGTCACTCGGCCGAATCGGACCAGAAATTTCCGAGCGCGGAGCGTGCAAACTTTTAATATTTACACGGTTTATTCGACGTGTGTGAATTTTTTTCTCAGTAATTCATCAAAATAGTCTCACGACTGATCCCACCGTTGGATAGAGCTAGTCTAGAGGAACATTTTGAGTGGTCACTCGGCCGAATCGGACCAGAAATTTCCGAGCGCGGAGCGTGCAAACTTTTAATATTAACCCGGTTTATTTGACGTGTGTGAATTTTTTTCTCAGTAATTCATCAAAATAGTCCCACAACTGATCCCACCGTTAGATAGAGCTTGTCTAGAGGAACATTTTGAGTGGTCACTCGGCCGAATCGGACCAGAAATTTCCGAGCGCGGAGCGTGCAAACTTTTAATATTTACACGGTTTATTCGACGTGTGTGAATTTTTTTCT
The DNA here is from genome assembly GCF_039881205.1 of Euwallacea similis. Classification (NCBI taxonomy): domain Eukaryota; kingdom Metazoa; phylum Arthropoda; class Insecta; order Coleoptera; family Curculionidae; genus Euwallacea; species Euwallacea similis. Next base: position 91,429 of record NW_027098671.1, read on the forward strand.
CAGTAATTCATCAAAATAGTCCCACGATTGATCCCACCGTTGGATAGAGCTAGTCTAGTGGAACATTTTGAGTGGTCACTCGGCCGAATCGGACCAGAAATTTCCGAGCGCGGAGCGTGCAAACTTTTAATATTAACCCGGTTTATTTGACGTGTGTGAATTTTTTTCTCAGTAATTCATCAAAATAGTCCCACGACTGATCCCACCGTTGGATAGAGCTAGTCTAGAGGAACATTTTGAGTGGTCACTCGGCCGAAACGGACCAGAAATTTCCGAGCGCGGAGCGTGCAAACTTTTAATATTTACACGGTTTATTCGACGTGTGTGAATTTTTTTCTCAGTAATTCATCAAAATAGTCCCACGACTGATCCCACCGTTGGATAGAGCTAGTCTAGAGGAACATTTTGAGTGGTCACTCGGCCGAATCGGACCAGAAATTTCCGAGCGCGGAGCTTGCAAATTATTGATAATTACCCGGTTTATTTGACGTGTGTGAATTCTTTTCTTAGTAATTCATCAAAATAGTACCACGACTGATCCCACCGTTGGATAGAGCTTGTCTAGAGGAACATTTTGAGTGGTCACTCGGCCGAATCGGACCAGAAATTTCCGAGCGCGGAGCGTGCAAACTTTTAATATTAACCCGGTTTATTTGACGTGTGTGAATTTTTTTCTCAGTAATTCATCAAAATAGTCCCACAACTGATCCCACCGTTAGATAGAGCTTGTCTAGAGGAACATTTTGAGTGGTCACTCGGCCGAATCGGACCAGAAATTTCCGAGCGCGGAGCGTGCAAACTTTTAATATTTACACGGTTTATTCGACGTGTGTGAATTTTTTTCTCAGTAATTCATCAAAATAGTCCCACGATTGATCCCACCGTTGGATAGAGCTAGTCTAGTGGAACATTTTGAGTGGTCACTCGGCCGAATCAGACCAGAAATTTCCGAGCGCGGAGCTTGCAAATTATTGATAATTACCCGGTTTATTCGACGTGTGTGAATTTTTTTCTCAGTAATTCATCAAAATAGTCCCACGACGGATGCCACCGTTGGATAGAGCTAGTCTAGAGGAACATTTTGAGTGGTCACTCGGCCGAATCGGACCAGAAATTTCCGAGCGCGGAGCGTGCAAACTTTTAATATTAACCCGGTTTATTCGACGTGTGTGAATTTTTTTCTCAGTAATTCATCAAAATAGTCCCACGATTGATCCCACCGTTGCATAGAGCTAGTCTAGTGGAACATTTTGAGTGGTCACTCGGCCGAATCGGACCAGAAATTTCCGAGCGCGGAGCGTGCAAACTATTGATAATTACCCGGTTTATTTGACGTGTGTGAATTTTTTTCCCAGTAATTCATCAAAATTGTCCCACGACTGATCCAACCGTTGGATAGAGCTAGTCTAGAGGAACATTTTGAGTGGTCACTCGGCCGAATCGGACCAGAAATTTCCGAGCGCGGAGCGTGCAAACTTTTAATATTAACCCGGTTTATTTGACGTGTGTGAATTTTTTTCCCAGTAATTCATCAAAATTGTCCCACGACTGATCCAACCGTTGAATAGAGCTAGTCTAGAGGAACATTTTGAGTGGTCACTCGGCCGAATCGCACCAGAAATTTCCGAGCGCGGAGCGTGCAAACTTTTCATATTTACACGGTTTATTCGACGTGTGTGAATTTTTTTCTCAGTAATTCATCAAAATAGTCCCACGACTGATCCCACCGTTGGATAGAGCTAGTCTAGAGGAACATTTTGAGTGGTCACTCGGCCGAATCGCACCAGAAATTTCCGAGCGCGGAGCGTGCAAACTTTTCATATTTACACGGTTTATTCGACGTGTGTGAATTTTTTTCTCAGTAATTCATCAAAATAGTCCCACGACTGATCCCACCGTTGGATAGAGCTAGTCTAGAGGAACATTTTGAGTGGTCACTCGGCCGAATCGGAAAAGAAATTTCCGAGCGCGGAGCGTGCAAACTTTTAATATTAACCCGATTTATTTGACGTGTGTGAATTTTTTTCTCAGTAATTCATCAAAATAGTCCCACGATTGATCCCACCGTTGGATAGAGCTAGTCTAGTGGAACATTTTGAGTGGTCACTCGGCCGAATCGGACCAGAAATTTCCGAGCGCGGAGCGTGCAAACTATTGATAATTACCCGGTTTATTTGACGTGTGTGAATTTTTTTCCCAGTAATTCATCAAAATTGTCCCACGACTGATCCAACCGTTGGATAGAGCTAGTCTAGAGGAACATTTTGAGTGGTCACTCGGCCGAATCGGACCAGAAATTTCCGAGCGCGGAGCGTGCAAACTTTTAATATTAACCCGGTTTATTTGACGTGTGTGAATTTTTTTCTCAGTAATTCATCAAAATAGTCCCACGACTGATCCCACCGTTGGATAGAGCTAGTCTAGAGGAACATTTTGAGTGGTCACTCGGCCGAATCGGACCAGAAATTTCCGAGCGCGGAGCTTGCAAATTATTGATAATTACCCGGTTTATTCGACGTGTGTGAATTTTATTCTCAGTAATTCATCAAAATAGTCCCACGACTGATGCCACCGTTGGATAGAGCTAGTCTAGAGGAACATTTTGAGTGGTCACTCGGCCGAATCGGACCAGAAATTTCCGAGCGCGGAGCGTGCAAACTTTTAATATTTACACGGTTTATTCGACGTGTGTGAATTTTTTTCTCAGTAATTCATCAAAATAGTCCCACGATTGATCCCACCGTTGGATAGAGCTAGTCTAGTGGAACATTTTGAGTGGTCACTCGGCCGAATCGGACCAGAAATTTCCGAGCGCGGAGCTTGCAAATTATTGATAATTACCCGGTTTATTTGACGTGTGTGAATTTTTTTCCCAGTAATTCATCAAAATTGTCCCACGACTGATCCAACCGTTGGATAGAGCTAGTCTAGAGGAACATTTTGAGTGGTCACTCGGCCGAATCGGACCAGAAATTTCCGAGCGCGGAGCGTGCAAACTTTTAATATTAACCCGGTTTATTTGACGTGTGTGAATTTTTTTCTCAGTAATTCATCAAAATAGTCCCACGACTGATCCCACCGTTGGATAGAGCTAGTCTAGAGGAACATTTTGAGTGGTCACTCGGCCGAATCGGACCAGAAATTTCCGAGCGCGGAGCGTGCAAACTTTTAATATTAACCCGGTTTATTTGACGTGTGTGAATTTTTTTCTCAGTAATTCATCAAAATAGTCCCACGACTGATCCCACCGTTGGATAGAGCTAGTCTAGAGGAACATTTTGAGTGGTCACTCGGCCGAATCGGACCAGAAATTTCCGAGCGCGGAGCTTGCAAATTATTGATAATTACCCGGTTTATTCGACGTGTGTGAATTTTATTCTCAGTAATTCATCAAAATAGTCCCACGACTGATGCCACCGTTGGATAGAGCTAGTCTAGAGGAACATTTTGAGTGGTCACTCGGCCGAATCGGACCAGAAATTTCCGAGCGCGGAGCTTGCAAATTATTGATAATTACCCGGTTTATTTGACGTGTGTGAATTTTTTTCCCAGTAATTCATCAAAATAGTCCCACGATTGATCCCACCGTTGCATAGAGCTAGTCTAGTGGAACATTTTGAGTGGTCACTCGGCCGAATCGGACCAGAAATTTCCGAGCGCGGAGCGTGCAAACTATTGATAATTACCCGGTTTATTTGACGTGTGTGAATTTTTTTCTCAGTAATTCATCAAAATAGTCCCACGACTGATCCCACCGTTGGATAGAGCTAGTCTAGAGGAACATTTTGAGTGGTCACTCGGCCGAATCGGACCAGAAATTTCCGAGCGCGGAGCTTGCAAATTATTGATAATTACCCGGTTTATTTGACGTGTGTGAATTTTTTTCCCAGTAATTCATCAAAATAGTCCCACGATTGATCCCACCGTTGCATAGAGCTAGTCTAGTGGAACATTTTGAGTGGTCACTCGGCCGAATCGGACCAGAAATTTCCGAGCGCGGAGCGTGCAAACTATTGATAATTACCCGGTTTATTTGACGTGTGTGAATTTTTTTCCCAGTAATTCATCAAAATTGTCCCACGACTGATCCAACCGTTGGATAGAGCTAGTCTAGAGGAACATTTTGAGTGGTCACTCGGCCGAATCGGACCAGAAATTTCCGAGCGCGGAGCGTGCAAACTTTTAATATTAACCCGGTTTATTTGACGTGTGTGAATTTTTTTCCCAGTAATTCATCAAAATTGTCCCACGACTGATCCAACCGTTGGATAGAGCTAGTCTAGAGGAACATTTTGAGTGGTCACTCGGCCGAATCGGACCAGAAATTTCCGAGCGCGGAGCGTGCAAACTTTTAATATTAACCCGGTTTATTTGACGTGTGTGAATTTTTTTCTCAGTAATTCATCAAAATTGTCCCACGACTGATCCAACCGTTGGATAGAGCTAGTCTAGAGGAACATTTTGAGTGGTCACTCGGCCGAATCGGACCAGAAATTTCCGAGCGCGGAGCGTGCAAACTTTTAATATTAACCCGGTTTATTTGACGTGTGTGAATTTTTTTCTCAGTAATTCATCAAAATAGTCCCACGACTGATCCCACCGTTGGATAGAGCTAGTCTAGAGGAACATTTTGAGTGGTCACTCGGCCGAATCGGACCAGAAATTTCCGAGCGCGGAGCTTGCAAATTATTGATAATTACCCGGTTTATTCGACGTGTGTGAATTTTATTCTCAGTAATTCATCAAAATAGTCCCACGACTGATGCCACCGTTGGATAGAGCTAGTCTAGAGGAACATTTTGAGTGGTCACTCGGCCGAATCGGACCAGAAATTTCCGAGCGCGGAGCGTGCAAACTTTTAATATTTACACGGTTTATTCGACGTGTGTGAATTTTTTTCTCAGTAATTCATCAAAATAGTCCCACGACTGATCCCACCGTTGGATAGAGCTAGTCTAGAGGAACATTTTGAGTGGTCACTCGGCCGAATCGGACCAGAAATTTCCGAGCGCGGAGCGTGCAAACTTTTAATATTAACCCGGTTTATTTGACGTGTGTGAATTTTTTTCTCAGTAATTCATCAAAATAGTCCCACAACTGATCCCACCGTTAGATAGAGCTTGTCTAGAGGAACATTTTGAGTGGTCACTCGGCCGAATCGGACCAGAAATTTCCGAGCGCGGAGCGTGCAAACTTTTAATATTTACACGGTTTATTCGACGTGTGTGAATTTTTTTCTCAGTAATTCATCAAAATAGTCCCACGATTGATCCCACCGTTGGATAGAGCTAGTCTAGAGGAACATTTTGAGTGGTCACTCGGCCGAATCGGACCAGAAATTTCCGAGCGCGGAGCGTGCAAACTTTTAATATTAACCCGGTTTATTCGACGTGTGTGAATTTTTTTCTCAGTAATTCATCAAAATAGTCCCACGATTGATCCCACCGTTGCATAGAGCTAGTCTAGTGGAACATTTTGAGTGGTCACTCGGCCGAATCGGACCAGAAATTTCCGAGCGCGGAGCGTGCAAACTATTGATAATTACCCGGTTTATTTGACGTGTGTGAATTTTTTTCCCAGTAATTCATCAAAATTGTCCCACGACTGATCCAACCGTTGGATAGAGCTAGTCTAGAGGAACATTTTGAGTGGTCACTCGGCCGAATCGCACCAGAAATTTCCGAGCGCGGAGCGTGCAAACTTTTAATATTTACACGGTTTATTCGACGTGTGTGAATTTTTTTCTCAGTAATTCATCAAAATAGTCCCGCGACTGATCCAACCGTTGGATAGAGCTAGTCTAGAGGAACATTTTGAGTGGTCACTCGGCCGAATCGGACCAGAAATTTCCGAGCGCGGAGCGTGCAAACTTTTAATATTTACACGGTTTATTCGACGTGTGTGAATTTTTTTCTCAGTAATTCATCAAAATAGTCCCACGATTGATCCCACCGTTGGATAGAGCTAGTCTAGTGGAACATTTTGAGTGGTCACTCGGCCGAATCAGACCAGAAATTTCCGAGCGCGGAGCTTGCAAATTATTGATAATTACCCGGTTTATTCGACGTGTGTGAATTTTTTTCTCAGTAATTCATCAAAATAGTCCCACGACGGATGCCACCGTTGGATAGAGCTAGTCTAGAGGAACATTTTGAGTGGTCACTCGGCCGAATCGGACCAGAAATTTCCGAGCGCGGAGCGTGCAAACTTTTAATATTTACACGGTTTATTCGACGTGTGTGAATTTTTTTCTCAGTAATTCATCAAAATAGTCCCACGATTGATCCCACCGTTGGATAGAGCTAGTCTAGTGGAACATTTTGAGTGGTCACTCGGCCGAATCAGACCAGAAATTTCCGAGCGCGGAGCTTGCAAATTATTGATAATTACCCGGTTTATTCGACGTGTGTGAATTTTTTTCTCAGTAATTCATCAAAATAGTCCCACGACGGATGCCACCGTTGGATAGAGCTAGTCTAGAGGAACATTTTGAGTGGTCACTCGGCCGAATCGGACCAGAAATTTCCGAGCGCGGAGCGTGCAAACTTTTAATATTAACCCGGTTTATTCGACGTGTGTGAATTTTTTTCTCAGTAATTCATCAAAATAGTCCCACGATTGATCCCACCGTTGCATAGAGCTAGTCTAGTGGAACATTTTGAGTGGTCACTCGGCCGAATCGGACCAGAAATTTCCGAGCGCGGAGCGTGCAAACTATTGATAATTACCCGGTTTATTTGACGTGTGTGAATTTTTTTCTCAGTAATTCATCAAAATAGTCCCACGATTGATCCCACCGTTGGATAGAGCTAGTCTAGTGGAACATTTTGAGTGGTCACTCGGCCGAATCGGACCAGAAATTTCCGAGCGCGGAGCGTGCAAACTATTGATAATTACCCGGTTTATTTGACGTGTGTGAATTTTTTTCCCAGTAATTCATCAAAATTGTCCCACGACTGATCCAACCGTTGGATAGAGCTAGTCTAGAGGAACATTTTGAGTGGTCACTCGGCCGAATCGGACCAGAAATTTCCGAGCGCGGAGCGTGCAAACTTTTAATATTAACCCGGTTTATTTGACGTGTGTGAATTTTTTTCTCAGTAATTCATCAAAATAGTCCCACGACTGATCCCACCGTTGGATAGAGCTAGTCTAGAGGAACATTTTGAGTGGTCACTCGGCCGAATCGGACCAGAAATTTCCGAGCGCGGAGCTTGCAAATTATTGATAATTACCCGGTTTATTCGACGTGTGTGAATTTTATTCTCAGTAATTCATCAAAATAGTCCCACGACTGATGCCACCGTTGGATAGAGCTAGTCTAGAGGAACATTTTGAGTGGTCACTCGGCCGAATCGGACCAGAAATTTCCGAGCGCGGAGCGTGCAAACTTTTAATATTTACACGGTTTATTCGACGTGTGTGAATTTTTTTCTCAGTAATTCATCAAAATAGTCCCACGATTGATCCCACCGTTGGATAGAGCTAGTCTAGTGGAACATTTTGAGTGGTCACTCGGCCGAATCGGACCAGAAATTTCCGAGCGCGGAGCTTGCAAATTATTGATAATTACCCGGTTTATTTGACGTGTGTGAATTTTTTTCCCAGTAATTCATCAAAATTGTCCCACGACTGATCCAACCGTTGGATAGAGCTAGTCTAGAGGAACATTTTGAGTGGTCACTCGGCCGAATCGGACCAGAAATTTCCGAGCGCGGAGCGTGCAAACTTTTAATATTAACCCGGTTTATTTGACGTGTGTGAATTTTTTTCTCAGTAATTCATCAAAATAGTCCCACGACTGATCCCACCGTTGGATAGAGCTAGTCTAGAGGAACATTTTGAGTGGTCACTCGGCCGAATCGGACCAGAAATTTCCGAGCGCGGAGCGTGCAAACTTTTAATATTAACCCGGTTTATTTGACGTGTGTGAATTTTTTTCTCAGTAATTCATCAAAATAGTCCCACGACTGATCCCACCGTTGGATAGAGCTAGTCTAGAGGAACATTTTGAGTGGTCACTCGGCCGAATCGGACCAGAAATTTCCGAGCGCGGAGCTTGCAAATTATTGATAATTACCCGGTTTATTCGACGTGTGTGAATTTTATTCTCAGTAATTCATCAAAATAGTCCCACGACTGATGCCACCGTTGGATAGAGCTAGTCTAGAGGAACATTTTGAGTGGTCACTCGGCCGAATCGGACCAGAAATTTCCGAGCGCGGAGCTTGCAAATTATTGATAATTACCCGGTTTATTTGACGTGTGTGAATTTTTTTCCCAGTAATTCATCAAAATAGTCCCACGATTGATCCCACCGTTGCATAGAGCTAGTCTAGTGGAACATTTTGAGTGGTCACTCGGCCGAATCGGACCAGAAATTTCCGAGCGCGGAGCGTGCAAACTATTGATAATTACCCGGTTTATTTGACGTGTGTGAATTTTTTTCTCAGTAATTCATCAAAATAGTCCCACGACTGATCCCACCGTTGGATAGAGCTAGTCTAGAGGAACATTTTGAGTGGTCACTCGGCCGAATCGGACCAGAAATTTCCGAGCGCGGAGCTTGCAAATTATTGATAATTACCCGGTTTATTTGACGTGTGTGAATTTTTTTCCCAGTAATTCATCAAAATAGTCCCACGATTGATCCCACCGTTGCATAGAGCTAGTCTAGTGGAACATTTTGAGTGGTCACTCGGCCGAATCGGACCAGAAATTTCCGAGCGCGGAGCGTGCAAACTATTGATAATTACCCGGTTTATTTGACGTGTGTGAATTTTTTTCCCAGTAATTCATCAAAATTGTCCCACGACTGATCCAACCGTTGGATAGAGCTAGTCTAGAGGAACATTTTGAGTGGTCACTCGGCCGAATCGGACCAGAAATTTCCGAGCGCGGAGCGTGCAAACTTTTAATATTAACCCGGTTTATTTGACGTGTGTGAATTTTTTTCCCAGTAATTCATCAAAATTGTCCCACGACTGATCCAACCGTTGGATAGAGCTAGTCTAGAGGAACATTTTGAGTGGTCACTCGGCCGAATCGGACCAGAAATTTCCGAGCGCGGAGCGTGCAAACTTTTAATATTAACCCGGTTTATTTGACGTGTGTGAATTTTTTTCTCAGTAATTCATCAAAATTGTCCCACGACTGATCCAACCGTTGGATAGAGCTAGTCTAGAGGAACATTTTGAGTGGTCACTCGGCCGAATCGGACCAGAAATTTCCGAGCGCGGAGCGTGCAAACTTTTAATATTAACCCGGTTTATTTGACGTGTGTGAATTTTTTTCTCAGTAATTCATCAAAATAGTCCCACGACTGATCCCACCGTTGGATAGAGCTAGTCTAGAGGAACATTTTGAGTGGTCACTCGGCCGAATCGGACCAGAAATTTCCGAGCGCGGAGCTTGCAAATTATTGATAATTACCCGGTTTATTCGACGTGTGTGAATTTTATTCTCAGTAATTCATCAAAATAGTCCCACGACTGATGCCACCGTTGGATAGAGCTAGTCTAGAGGAACATTTTGAGTGGTCACTCGGCCGAATCGGACCAGAAATTTCCGAGCGCGGAGCGTGCAAACTTTTAATATTTACACGGTTTATTCGACGTGTGTGAATTTTTTTCTCAGTAATTCATCAAAATAGTCCCACGACTGATCCCACCGTTGGATAGAGCTAGTCTAGAGGAACATTTTGAGTGGTCACTCGGCCGAATCGGACCAGAAATTTCCGAGCGCGGAGCGTGCAAACTTTTAATATTAACCCGGTTTATTTGACGTGTGTGAATTTTTTTCTCAGTAATTCATCAAAATAGTCCCACAACTGATCCCACCGTTAGATAGAGCTTGTCTAGAGGAACATTTTGAGTGGTCACTCGGCCGAATCGGACCAGAAATTTCCGAGCGCGGAGCGTGCAAACTTTTAATATTTACACGGTTTATTCGACGTGTGTGAATTTTTTTCTCAGTAATTCATCAAAATAGTCCCACGATTGATCCCACCGTTGGATAGAGCTAGTCTAGAGGAACATTTTGAGTGGTCACTCGGCCGAATCGGACCAGAAATTTCCGAGCGCGGAGCGTGCAAACTTTTAATATTAACCCGGTTTATTCGACGTGTGTGAATTTTTTTCTCAGTAATTCATCAAAATAGTCCCACGATTGATCCCACCGTTGCATAGAGCTAGTCTAGTGGAACATTTTGAGTGGTCACTCGGCCGAATCGGACCAGAAATTTCCGAGCGCGGAGCGTGCAAACTATTGATAATTACCCGGTTTATTTGACGTGTGTGAATTTTTTTCCCAGTAATTCATCAAAATTGTCCCACGACTGATCCAACCGTTGGATAGAGCTAGTCTAGAGGAACATTTTGAGTGGTCACTCGGCCGAATCGCACCAGAAATTTCCGAGCGCGGAGCGTGCAAACTTTTAATATTTACACGGTTTATTCGACGTGTGTGAATTTTTTTCTCAGTAATTCATCAAAATAGTCCCGCGACTGATCCAACCGTTGGATAGAGCTAGTCTAGAGGAACATTTTGAGTGGTCACTCGGCCGAATCGGACCAGAAATTTCCGAGCGCGGAGCGTGCAAACTTTTAATATTTACACGGTTTATTCGACGTGTGTGAATTTTTTTCTCAGTAATTCATCAAAATAGTCCCACGATTGATCCCACCGTTGGATAGAGCTAGTCTAGTGGAACATTTTGAGTGGTCACTCGGCCGAATCAGACCAGAAATTTCCGAGCGCGGAGCTTGCAAATTATTGATAATTACCCGGTTTATTCGACGTGTGTGAATTTTTTTCTCAGTAATTCATCAAAATAGTCCCACGACGGATGCCACCGTTGGATAGAGCTAGTCTAGAGGAACATTTTGAGTGGTCACTCGGCCGAATCGGACCAGAAATTTCCGAGCGCGGAGCGTGCAAACTTTTAATATTAACCCGGTTTATTCGACGTGTGTGAATTTTTTTCTCAGTAATTCATCAAAATAGTCCCACGATTGATCCCACCGTTGCATAGAGCTAGTCTAGTGGAACATTTTGAGTGGTCACTCGGCCGAATCGGACCAGAAATTTCCGAGCGCGGAGCGTGCAAACTATTGATAATTACCCGGTTTATTTGACGTGTGTGAATTTTTTTCCCAGTAATTCATCAAAATTGTCCCACGACTGATCCAACCGTTGGATAGAGCTAGTCTAGAGGAACATTTTGAGTGGTCACTCGGCCGAATCGGACCAGAAATTTCCGAGCGCGGAGCGTGCAAACTTTTAATATTAACCCGGTTTATTTGACGTGTGTGAATTTTTTTCTCAGTAATTCATCAAAATAGTCCCACGACTGATCCCACCGTTGGATAGAGCTAGTCTAGAGGAACATTTTGAGTGGTCACTCGGCCGAATCGGACCAGAAATTTCCGAGCGCGGAGCTTGCAAATTATTGATAATTACCCGGTTTATTCGACGTGTGTGAATTTTATTCTCAGTAATTCATCAAAATAGTCCCACGACTGATGCCACCGTTGGATAGAGCTAGTCTAGAGGAACATTTTGAGTGGTCACTCGGCCGAATCGGACCAGAAATTTCCGAGCGCGGAGCGTGCAAACTTTTAATATTTACACGGTTTATTCGACGTGTGTGAATTTTTTTCTCAGTAATTCATCAAAATAGTCCCACGATTGATCCCACCGTTGGATAGAGCTAGTCTAGTGGAACATTTTGAGTGGTCACTCGGCCGAATCGGACCAGAAATTTCCGAGCGCGGAGCTTGCAAATTATTGATAATTACCCGGTTTATTTGACGTGTGTGAATTTTTTTCCCAGTAATTCATCAAAATTGTCCCACGACTGATCCAACCGTTGGATAGAGCTAGTCTAGAGGAACATTTTGAGTGGTCACTCGGCCGAATCGGACCAGAAATTTCCGAGCGCGGAGCGTGCAAACTTTTAATATTAACCCGGTTTATTTGACGTGTGTGAATTTTTTTCTCAGTAATTCATCAAAATAGTCCCACGACTGATCCCACCGTTGGATAGAGCTAGTCTAGAGGAACATTTTGAGTGGTCACTCGGCCGAATCGGACCAGAAATTTCCGAGCGCGGAGCGTGCAAACTTTTAATATTAACCCGGTTTATTTGACGTGTGTGAATTTTTTTCTCAGTAATTCATCAAAATAGTCCCACGACTGATCCCACCGTTGGATAGAGCTAGTCTAGAGGAACATTTTGAGTGGTCACTCGGCCGAATCGGACCAGAAATTTCCGAGCGCGGAGCTTGCAAATTATTGATAATTACCCGGTTTATTCGACGTGTGTGAATTTTATTCTCAGTAATTCATCAAAATAGTCCCACGACTGATGCCACCGTTGGATAGAGCTAGTCTAGAGGAACATTTTGAGTGGTCACTCGGCCGAATCGGACCAGAAATTTCCGAGCGCGGAGCTTGCAAATTATTGATAATTACCCGGTTTATTTGACGTGTGTGAATTTTTTTCCCAGTAATTCATCAAAATAGTCCCACGATTGATCCCACCGTTGCATAGAGCTAGTCTAGTGGAACATTTTGAGTGGTCACTCGGCCGAATCGGACCAGAAATTTCCGAGCGCGGAGCGTGCAAACTATTGATAATTACCCGGTTTATTTGACGTGTGTGAATTTTTTTCTCAGTAATTCATCAAAATAGTCCCACGACTGATCCCACCGTTGGATAGAGCTAGTCTAGAGGAACATTTTGAGTGGTCACTCGGCCGAATCGGACCAGAAATTTCCGAGCGCGGAGCTTGCAAATTATTGATAATTACCCGGTTTATTTGACGTGTGTGAATTTTTTTCCCAGTAATTCATCAAAATAGTCCCACGATTGATCCCACCGTTGCATAGAGCTAGTCTAGTGGAACATTTTGAGTGGTCACTCGGCCGAATCGGACCAGAAATTTCCGAGCGCGGAGCGTGCAAACTATTGATAATTACCCGGTTTATTTGACGTGTGTGAATTTTTTTCCCAGTAATTCATCAAAATTGTCCCACGACTGATCCAACCGTTGGATAGAGCTAGTCTAGAGGAACATTTTGAGTGGTCACTCGGCCGAATCGGACCAGAAATTTCCGAGCGCGGAGCGTGCAAACTTTTAATATTAACCCGGTTTATTTGACGTGTGTGAATTTTTTTCCCAGTAATTCATCAAAATTGTCCCACGACTGATCCAACCGTTGGATAGAGCTAGTCTAGAGGAACATTTTGAGTGGTCACTCGGCCGAATCGGACCAGAAATTTCCGAGCGCGGAGCGTGCAAACTTTTAATATTAACCCGGTTTATTTGACGTGTGTGAATTTTTTTCTCAGTAATTCATCAAAATTGTCCCACGACTGATCCAACCGTTGGATAGAGCTAGTCTAGAGGAACATTTTGAGTGGTCACTCGGCCGAATCGGACCAGAAATTTCCGAGCGCGGAGCGTGCAAACTTTTAATATTAACCCGGTTTATTTGACGTGTGTGAATTTTTTTCTCAGTAATTCATCAAAATAGTCCCACGACTGATCCCACCGTTGGATAGAGCTAGTCTAGAGGAACATTTTGAGTGGTCACTCGGCCGAATCGGACCAGAAATTTCCGAGCGCGGAGCTTGCAAATTATTGATAATTACCCGGTTTATTCGACGTGTGTGAATTTTATTCTCAGTAATTCATCAAAATAGTCCCACGACTGATGCCACCGTTGGATAGAGCTAGTCTAGAGGAACATTTTGAGTGGTCACTCGGCCGAATCGGACCAGAAATTTCCGAGCGCGGAGCGTGCAAACTTTTAATATTTACACGGTTTATTCGACGTGTGTGAATTTTTTTCTCAGTAATTCATCAAAATAGTCCCACGACTGATCCCACCGTTGGATAGAGCTAGTCTAGAGGAACATTTTGAGTGGTCACTCGGCCGAATCGGACCAGAAATTTCCGAGCGCGGAGCGTGCAAACTTTTAATATTAACCCGGTTTATTTGACGTGTGTGAATTTTTTTCTCAGTAATTCATCAAAATAGTCCCACAACTGATCCCACCGTTAGATAGAGCTTGTCTAGAGGAACATTTTGAGTGGTCACTCGGCCGAATCGGACCAGAAATTTCCGAGCGCGGAGCGTGCAAACTTTTAATATTTACACGGTTTATTCGACGTGTGTGAATTTTTTTCTCAGTAATTCATCAAAATAGTCCCACGATTGATCCCACCGTTGGATAGAGCTAGTCTAGAGGAACATTTTGAGTGGTCACTCGGCCGAATCGGACCAGAAATTTCCGAGCGCGGAGCGTGCAAACTTTTAATATTAACCCGGTTTATTCGACGTGTGTGAATTTTTTTCTCAGTAATTCATCAAAATAGTCCCACGATTGATCCCACCGTTGCATAGAGCTAGTCTAGTGGAACATTTTGAGTGGTCACTCGGCCGAATCGGACCAGAAATTTCCGAGCGCGGAGCGTGCAAACTATTGATAATTACCCGGTTTATTTGACGTGTGTGAATTTTTTTCCCAGTAATTCATCAAAATTGTCCCACGACTGATCCAACCGTTGGATAGAGCTAGTCTAGAGGAACATTTTGAGTGGTCACTCGGCCGAATCGCACCAGAAATTTCCGAGCGCGGAGCGTGCAAACTTTTAATATTTACACGGTTTATTCGACGTGTGTGAATTTTTTTCTCAGTAATTCATCAAAATAGTCCCGCGACTGATCCAACCGTTGGATAGAGCTAGTCTAGAGGAACATTTTGAGTGGTCACTCGGCCGAATCGGACCAGAAATTTCCGAGCGCGGAGCGTGCAAACTTTTAATATTTACACGGTTTATTCGACGTGTGTGAATTTTTTTCTCAGTAATTCATCAAAATAGTCCCACGATTGATCCCACCGTTGGATAGAGCTAGTCTAGTGGAACATTTTGAGTGGTCACTCGGCCGAATCAGACCAGAAATTTCCGAGCGCGGAGCTTGCAAATTATTGATAATTACCCGGTTTATTCGACGTGTGTGAATTTTTTTCTCAGTAATTCATCAAAATAGTCCCACGACGGATGCCACCGTTGGATAGAGCTAGTCTAGAGGAACATTTTGAGTGGTCACTCGGCCGAATCGGACCAGAAATTTCCGAGCGCGGAGCGTGCAAACTTTTAATATTAACCCGGTTTATTCGACGTGTGTGAATTTTTTTCTCAGTAATTCATCAAAATAGTCCCACGATTGATCCCACCGTTGCATAGAGCTAGTCTAGTGGAACATTTTGAGTGGTCACTCGGCCGAATCGGACCAGAAATTTCCGAGCGCGGAGCGTGCAAACTATTGATAATTACCCGGTTTATTTGACGTGTGTGAATTTTTTTCCCAGTAATTCATCAAAATTGTCCCACGACTGATCCAACCGTTGGATAGAGCTAGTCTAGAGGAACATTTTGAGTGGTCACTCGGCCGAATCGGACCAGAAATTTCCGAGCGCGGAGCGTGCAAACTTTTAATATTAACCCGGTTTATTTGACGTGTGTGAATTTTTTTCCCAGTAATTCATCAAAATTGTCCCACGACTGATGGCACCGTTGGATAGAGCTTGTCTAGAGGAACATTTTGAGTGGTCACACGGCCGAATCGGACCAGAAATTTCCGAGCGCGGAGCGTGCAAACTATTGATAATTACCCGGTTTATTTGACGTGTGTGAATTTTTTTCTCAGGAATTCGTCAAAATAGTCCCACGACTGATCCCACCGTTGCATTGAGCGTGTCTAGAGGAACATTTTGAGTGGTCATACGGCCGAATCGGTCCAGAAATTTCCGAGCGCGGAGCGTGCAAACTTTTAATATTTACCCGGTTTATTTGAAGTGTGTGATTTTTTTTCTCAGGAATTCATCAAAATAGTCCAACGACTGATCCCACCGTTGGATAGAGCTTGTCTAGAGGAACATTTTGAGTGGTCACACGGCCGAATCGGACCAGAAATTTCCGAGCGCGGAGCGTGCAAACTATTGATAATTTCCCGGTTTATTTGAAGTGTGTGATTTTTTTTCTCAGGAATTCATCAAAATAGTCCCACGACTGATACCACCGTTGGATAGAGCTTGTCTAGAGGAACATTTTGAGTGGTCACACGGCCGAATCGGACCAGAAATTTCCGAGCGCGGAGCGTGCAAACTTTTAATCTTTACCCGGTTTATTTGACGTGTGTGATTTTTTTTCTCAGGAATTCATCAAAATAGTCCCACGACTGATCCCACCGTTGGATAGAGCTTGTCTAGAGGAACATTTTGAGTGGTCACACGGCCGAATCAGACCAGAAATTTCCGAGCGCGGAGCGTGCAAACTATTGATAATTACCCGGTTTATTTGAAGTGTGTGATTTTTTTCTCAGGAATTCATCAAAATAGTCCCACGACTGATCCCACCGTTGGATAGAGCTTGTCTAGAGGAACATTTTGAGTGGTCACACGGCCGCATCGGACCAGAAATTTCCGAGCGCGGAGCGTGCAAACTTTTAATATTTACCCGGCTCATTTGACGTGTGTGATTTTTTTTCTCAGGAATTCATCAAAATAGTCCCACGACTGATGGCACCGTTGGATAGAGCTTGTCTAGAGGAACATTTTGAGTGGTCACACGGCCGAATCGGACCAGAAATTTCCGAGCGCGGAGCGTGCAAACTTTTAATATTTACCCGGTTTATTTGACGTGTGTGATTTTTTTTCTCAGGAATTCATCAAAATAGTCCCACGACTGATGGCACCGTTGGATAGAGCTTGTCTAGAGGAACATTTTGAGTGGTCACACGGCCGAATCGGACCAGAAATTTCCGAGCGCGGAGCGTGCAAACTATTGATAATTACCCGGTTTATTTGAAGTGTGTGATTTCTTTTCTCAGGAATTCATCAAAATAGTCCCACGACTGATCGCACCGTTGGATAGAGCTAGTCTAGAGGAACATTTTGAGTGGTCACACGGCCGAATCGGACCAGAAATTTCCGAGCGCGGAGCGTGCAAACTTTTAATATTTACCCGGTTTATTTGACGTGTGTGATTTTTTTTCTCAGGAATTCATCAAAATAGTACCACGACTGATGTGACCGTTGGATAGAGCTTGTCTAGAGGAACATTTTGAGTGGTCACACGGCCGAATCGGAACAGAAATTTCCGAGCGCGGAGCGTGCAAACTTTTAATATTTACCCGGTTTATTTGACGTGTGTGAATTTTTTTCTCAGGAATTCGTCAAAATAGTCCCACGACTGATGCCACCGTTGGATAGAGCTTGTCTAGAGGAACATTTTGAGTGGTCACACGGCCGAATCGGGCCAGAAATTTCCGAGCGCGGAGCGTGCAAACTTTTAAAATTTACCCGGCTCATTTGACGTGTGTGATTTTTTTTCTCAGGCATTGATCAAAATAGTCCCACGACTGATCCCACCGTTGGATAGAGCTAGTCTAGAGGAACATTTTGAGTGGTCACACGGCCGAATCGGACCAGAAATTTCCGAGCGCGGAGCGTGCAAACTTTTAATATTTACCCGGTTTATTTGACGTGTGTGAATTTTTTTCTCAGGAATTCGTCAAAATAGTCCCACGACTGATCCCACCGTTGCATTGAGCGTGTCTAGAGGAACATTTTGAGTGGTCATACGGCCGAATCGGACCAGAAATTTCCGAGCGCGGAGCGTGCAAACTATTGATAATTTCCCGGTTTATTTGAAGTGTGTGATTTTTTTTCTCAGGAATTCATCAAAATAGTCTCACGACTGATCCCACCGTTGGATAGAGCGTGTCTAGAGGAACATTTTGAGTGGTCACACGGCCGAATCGGACCAGAAATTTCCGAGCGCGGAGCGTGCAAACTTTTAATATTTACCCGGTTTATTTGACGTGTGTGATTTTTTTTCTCAGGAATTCATCAAAATAGTCCCACGACTGATGTCACCGTTGGATAGAGCTTGTCTAGAGGAACATTTTGAGTGGTCACACGGCCGAATCGGACCAGAAATTTCCGAGCGCGGAGCGTGCAAACTTTTAATATTTACCCGGTTCATTTGACGTGTGTGATTTTTTTTCTCAGGAATTCATCAAAATAGTCCCACGACTGATACCACCGTTGGATAGAGCTTGTCTAGAGGAACATTTTGAGTGGTCATACGGCCGAATCGGACCAGAAATTTCCGAGCGCGGAGCGTGCAAACTTTTTATATTTACCCGGTTTATTTGACGTGTGTGAATTTTTTTCTCAGGAATTCATCAAAATAGTCCCACGACTGATCCCACCGTTGGATAGAGCTTGTCTAGAGGAACATTTTGAGTGGTCACACGGCCGAATCGGACCAGAAATTTCCGAGCGCGGAGCGTGCAAACTTTTAATATTTACCCGGTTTATTTGACGTGTGTGATTTTTTTTCTCAGGAATTCCTCAAAATAGTCCCACGACTAATCCCACCGTTGGATAGAGTTTGTCTAGAGGAACATTTTGAGTGGTCACACGGCCGAATCGGACCAGAAATTTCCGAGCGCGGAGCGTGCAAACTTTTAATATTTACCCGGTTTATTTGACGTGTGTGATTTTTTTTCTCAGGAATTCATCAAAATAGTCCCACGACTGATGTGATCGTTGGATAGAGCTTGTCTAGAGGAACATTTTGAGTGGTCACACGGCCGAATCGGACCAGAAATTTCCGAGCGCGGAGCGTGCAAACTTTTAATATTTACCCGGTTTATTTGACGTGTGTGAATTTTTTTCTCAGGAATTCGTCAAAATAGTCCAACGACTGATCCCACCGTTGGATAGAGCTTGTCTAGAGGAACATTTTGAGTGGTCACACGGCCGAATCGGACCAGAAATTTCCGAGCGCGGAGCGTGCAAACTTTTAATATTTACCCGGCTCATTTGACGTGTGTGATTTTTTTTCTCAGGAATTCATCAAAATAGTCCCACGACTGATGGCACCGTTGGATAGAGCTTGTCTAGAGGAACATTTTGAGTGGTCACACGGCCGAATCGGACCAGAAATTTCCGAGCGCGGAGCGTGCAAACTTTTAATATTTACCCGGTTTATTTGACGTGTGTGATTTTTTTTCTCAGGAATTCATCAAAATAGTCCCACGACTGATGGCACCGTTGGATAGAGCTTGTCTAGAGGAACATTTTGAGTGGTCACACGGCCGAATCGGACCAGAAATTTCCGAGCGCGGAGCGTGCAAACTATTGATAATTACCCGGTTTATTTGAAGTGTGTGATTTCTTTTCTCAGGAATTCATCAAAATAGTCCCACGACTGATCGCACCGTTGGATAGAGCTAGTCTAGAGGAACATTTTGAGTGGTCACACGGCCGAATCGGACCAGAAATTTCCGAGCGCGGAGCGTGCAAACTTTTAATATTTACCCGGTTTATTTGACGTGTGTGATTTTTTTTCTCAGGAATTCATCAAAATAGTCCCACGACTGATGTCATCGTTGGATAGAGCTTGTCTAGAGGAACATTTTGAGTGGTCACACGGCCGAATCGGACCAGAAATTTCCGAGCGCGGAGCGTGCAAACTTTTAATATTTACCCGGTTCATTTGACGTGTGTGATTTTTTTTCTCAGGAATTCATCAAAATAGTCCCACGACTGATACCACCGTTGGATAGAGCTTGTCTAGAGGAACATTTTGAGTGGTCATACGGCCGAATCGGACCAGAAATTTCCGAGCGCGGAGCGTGCAAACTTTTTATATTTACCCGGTTTATTTGACGTGTGTGAATTTTTTTCTCAGGAATTCATCAAAATAGTCCCACGACTGATCCCACCGTTGGATAGAGCTTGTCTAGAGGAACATTTTGAGTGGTCACACGGCCGAATCGGACCAGAAATTTCCGAGCGCGGAGCGTGCAAACTTTTAATATTTACCCGGTTTATTTGACGTGTGTGATTTTTTTTCTCAGGAATTCCTCAAAATAGTCCCACGACTAATCCCACCGTTGGATAGAGTTTGTCTAGAGGAACATTTTGAGTGGTCACACGGCCGAATCGGACCAGAAATTTCCGAGCGCGGAACGTGCAAACTTTTAATATTTACCCGGTTTATTTGACGTGTGTGATTTTTTTTCTCAGGAATTCATCAAAATAGTCCCACGACTGATGTGATCGTTGGATAGAGCTTGTCTAGAGGAACATTTTGAGTGGTCACACGGCCGAATCGGACCAGAAATTTCCGAGCGCGGAGCGTGCAAACTATTGATAATTACCCGGTTTATTTGACGTGTGTGAATTTTTTTCTCAGGAATTCGTCAAAATAGTCCCACGACTGATCCCACCGTTGCATTGAGCGTGTCTAGAGGAACATTTTGAGTGGTCATACGGCCGAATCGGTCCAGAAATTTCCGAGCGCGGAGCGTGCAAACTTTTAATATTTACCCGGTTTATTTGAAGTGTGTGATTTTTTTTCTCAGGAATTCATCAAAATAGTCCAACGACTGATCCCACCGTTGGATAGAGCTTGTCTAGAGGAACATTTTGAGTGGTCACACGGCCGAATCGGACCAGAAATTTCCGAGCGCGGAGCGTGCAAACTATTGATAATTTCCCGGTTTATTTGAAGTGTGTGATTTTTTTTCTCAGGAATTCATCAAAATAGTCCCACGACTGATACCACCGTTGGATAGAGCTTGTCTAGAGGAACATTTTGAGTGGTCACACGGCCGAATCGGACCAGAAATTTCCGAGCGCGGAGCGTGCAAACTTTTAATCTTTACCCGGTTTATTTGACGTGTGTGATTTTTTTTCTCAGGAATTCATCAAAATAGTCCCACGACTGATGTCACCGTTGGATAGAGCTTGTCTAGAGGAACATTTTGAGTGGTCACACGGCCGAATCAGACCAGAAATTTCCGAGCGCGGAGCGTGCAAACTATTGATAATTACCCGGTTTATTTGAAGTGTGTGATTTTTTTCTCAGGAATTCATCAAAATAGTCCCACGACTGATCCCACCGTTGGATAGAGCTTGTCTAGAGGAACATTTTGAGTGGTCACACGGCCGAATCGGACCAGAAATTTCCGAGCGCGGAGCGTGCAAACTTTTAATATTTACCCGGTTTATTTGACGTGTGTGATTTCTTTTCTCAGGAATTCATCAAAATAGTCCCACGACTGATCGCACCGTTGGATAGAGCTAGTCTAGAGGAACATTTTGAGTGGTCACACGGCCGAATCGGACCAGAAATTTCCGAGCGCGGAGCGTGCAAACTTTTAATATTTACCCGGTTTATTTGACGTGTGTGATTTTTTTTCTCAGGAATTCATCAAAATAGTACCACGACTGATGTGACCGTTGGATAGAGCTTGTCTAGAGGAACATTTTGAGTGGTCACACGGCCGAATCGGGCCAGAAATTTCCGAGCGCGGAGCGTGCAAACTTTTAAAATTTACCCGGCTCATTTGACGTGTGTGATTTTTTTTCTCAGGCATTGATCAAAATAGTCCCACGACTGATGGCACCGTTGGATAGAGCTTGTCTAGAGGAACATTTTGAGTGGTCACACGGCCGAATCGGACCAGAAATTTCCGAGCGCGGAGCGTGCAAACTTTTAATATTTACCCGGTTTATTTGACGTGTGTGATTTTTTTTCTCAGGAATTCATCAAAATAGTCCCACGACTGATGGCACCGTTGGATAGAGCTTGTCTAGAGGAACATTTTGAGTGGTCACACGGCCGAATCGGACCAGAAATTTCCGAGCGCGGAGCGTGCAAACTATTGATAATTACCCGGTTTATTTGACGTGTGTGAATTTTTTTCTCAGGAATTCGTCAAAATAGTCCCACGACTGATCCCACCGTTGCATTGAGCGTGTCTAGAGGAACATTTTGAGTGGTCATACGGCCGAATCGGTCCAGAAATTTCCGAGCGCGGAGCGTGCAAACTTTTAATATTTACCCGGTTTATTTGAAGTGTGTGATTTTTTTTCTCAGGAATTCATCAAAATAGTCCAACGACTGATCCCACCGTTGGATAGAGCTTGTCTAGAGGAACATTTTGAGTGGTCACACGGCCGAATCGGACCAGAAATTTCCGAGCGCGGAGCGTGCAAACTATTGATAATTTCCCGGTTTATTTGAAGTGTGTGATTTTTTTTCTCAGGAATTCATCAAAATAGTCCCACGACTGATACCACCGTTGGATAGAGCTTGTCTAGAGGAACATTTTGAGTGGTCACACGGCCGAATCGGACCAGAAATTTCCGAGCGCGGAGCGTGCAAACTTTTAATCTTTACCCGGTTTATTTGACGTGTGTGATTTTTTTTCTCAGGAATTCATCAAAATAGTCCCACGACTGATCCCACCGTTGGATAGAGCTTGTCTAGAGGAACATTTTGAGTGGTCACACGGCCGAATCAGACCAGAAATTTCCGAGCGCGGAGCGTGCAAACTATTGATAATTACCCGGTTTATTTGAAGTGTGTGATTTTTTTCTCAGGAATTCATCAAAATAGTCCCACGACTGATCCCACCGTTGGATAGAGCTTGTCTAGAGGAACATTTTGAGTGGTCACACGGCCGAATCGGACCAGAAATTTCCGAGCGCGGAGCGTGCAAACTTTTAATATTTACCCGGCTCATTTGACGTGTGTGATTTTTTTTCTCAGGAATTCATCAAAATAGTCCCACGACTGATGGCACCGTTGGATAGAGCTTGTCTAGAGGAACATTTTGAGTGGTCACACGGCCGAATCGGACCAGAAATTTCCGAGCGCGGAGCGTGCAAACTTTTAATATTTACCCGGTTTATTTGACGTGTGTGATTTTTTTTCTCAGGAATTCATCAAAATAGTCCCACGACTGATGGCACCGTTGGATAGAGCTTGTCTAGAGGAACATTTTGAGTGGTCACACGGCCGAATCGGACCAGAAATTTCCGAGCGCGGAGCGTGCAAACTATTGATAATTACCCGGTTTATTTGAAGTGTGTGATTTCTTTTCTCAGGAATTCATCAAAATAGTCCCACGACTGATCGCACCGTTGGATAGAGCTAGTCTAGAGGAACATTTTGAGTGGTCACACGGCCGAATCGGACCAGAAATTTCCGAGCGCGGAGCGTGCAAACTTTTAATATTTACCCGGTTTATTTGACGTGTGTGATTTTTTTTCTCAGGAATTCATCAAAATAGTACCACGACTGATGTGACCGTTGGATAGAGCTTGTCTAGAGGAACATTTTGAGTGGTCACACGGCCGAATCGGAACAGAAATTTCCGAGCGCGGAGCGTGCAAACTTTTAATATTTACCCGGTTTATTTGACGTGTGTGAATTTTTTTCTCAGGAATTCGTCAAAATAGTCCCACGACTGATGCCACCGTTGGATAGAGCTTGTCTAGAGGAACATTTTGAGTGGTCACACGGCCGAATCGGGCCAGAAATTTCCGAGCGCGGAGCGTGCAAACTTTTAAAATTTACCCGGCTCATTTGACGTGTGTGATTTTTTTTCTCAGGCATTGATCAAAATAGTCCCACGACTGATCCCACCGTTGGATAGAGCTAGTCTAGAGGAACATTTTGAGTGGTCACACGGCCGAATCGGACCAGAAATTTCCGAGCGCGGAGCGTGCAAACTTTTAATATTTACCCGGTTTATTTGACGTGTGTGAATTTTTTTCTCAGGAATTCGTCAAAATAGTCCCACGACTGATCCCACCGTTGCATTGAGCGTGTCTAGAGGAACATTTTGAGTGGTCATACGGCCGAATCGGACCAGAAATTTCCGAGCGCGGAGCGTGCAAACTATTGATAATTTCCCGGTTTATTTGAAGTGTGTGATTTTTTTTCTCAGGAATTCATCAAAATAGTCTCACGACTGATCCCACCGTTGGATAGAGCGTGTCTAGAGGAACATTTTGAGTGGTCACACGGCCGAATCGGACCAGAAATTTCCGAGCGCGGAGCGTGCAAACTTTTAATATTTACCCGGTTTATTTGACGTGTGTGATTTTTTTTCTCAGGAATTCATCAAAATAGTCCCACGACTGATGTCACCGTTGGATAGAGCTTGTCTAGAGGAACATTTTGAGTGGTCACACGGCCGAATCGGACCAGAAATTTCCGAGCGCGGAGCGTGCAAACTTTTAATATTTACCCGGTTCATTTGACGTGTGTGATTTTTTTTCTCAGGAATTCATCAAAATAGTCCCACGACTGATACCACCGTTGGATAGAGCTTGTCTAGAGGAACATTTTGAGTGGTCATACGGCCGAATCGGACCAGAAATTTCCGAGCGCGGAGCGTGCAAACTTTTTATATTTACCCGGTTTATTTGACGTGTGTGAATTTTTTTCTCAGGAATTCATCAAAATAGTCCCACGACTGATCCCACCGTTGGATAGAGCTTGTCTAGAGGAACATTTTGAGTGGTCACACGGCCGAATCGGACCAGAAATTTCCGAGCGCGGAGCGTGCAAACTTTTAATATTTACCCGGTTTATTTGACGTGTGTGATTTTTTTTCTCAGGAATTCCTCAAAATAGTCCCACGACTAATCCCACCGTTGGATAGAGTTTGTCTAGAGGAACATTTTGAGTGGTCACACGGCCGAATCGGACCAGAAATTTCCGAGCGCGGAGCGTGCAAACTTTTAATATTTACCCGGTTTATTTGACGTGTGTGATTTTTTTTCTCAGGAATTCATCAAAATAGTCCCACGACTGATGTGATCGTTGGATAGAGCTTGTCTAGAGGAACATTTTGAGTGGTCACACGGCCGAATCGGACCAGAAATTTCCGAGCGCGGAGCGTGCAAACTTTTAATATTTACCCGGTTTATTTGACGTGTGTGAATTTTTTTCTCAGGAATTCGTCAAAATAGTCCAACGACTGATCCCACCGTTGGATAGAGCTTGTCTAGAGGAACATTTTGAGTGGTCACACGGCCGAATCGGACCAGAAATTTCCGAGCGCGGAGCGTGCAAACTTTTAATATTTACCCGGTTTATTTGACGTGTGTGATTTTTTTTCTCAGGAATTCATCAAAATAGTACCACGACTGATGTGACCGTTGGATAGAGCTTGTCTAGAGGAACATTTTGAGTGGTCACACGGCCGAATCGGAACAGAAATTTCCGAGCGCGGAGCGTGCAAACTTTTAATATTTACCCGGTTTATTTGACGTGTGTGAATTTTTTTCTCAGGAATTCGTCAAAATAGTCCCACGACTGATGCCACCGTTGGATAGAGCTTGTCTAGAGGAACATTTTGAGTGGTCACACGGCCGAATCGGGCCAGAAATTTCCGAGCGCGGAGCGTGCAAACTTTTAAAATTTACCCGGCTCATTTGACGTGTGTGATTTTTTTTCTCAGGCATTGATCAAAATAGTCCCACGACTGATCCCACCGTTGGATAGAGCTAGTCTAGAGGAACATTTTGAGTGGTCACACGGCCGAATCGGACCAGAAATTTCCGAGCGCGGAGCGTGCAAACTTTTAATATTTACCCGGTTTATTTGACGTGTGTGAATTTTTTTCTCAGGAATTCATCAAAATAGTCCCACGACTAATCCCACCGTTGGATAGAGTTTGTCTAGAGGAACATTTTGAGTGGTCACACGGCCGAATCGGACCAGAAATTTCCGAGCGCGGAGCGTGCAAACTTTTTATATTTACCCGGTTTATTTGACGTGTGTGAATTTTTTTCTCAGGAATTCATCAAAATAGTCCCACGACTGATCCCACCGTTGGATAGAGCTTGTCTAGAGGAACATTTTGAGTGGTCACACGGCCGAATCGGACCAGAAATTTCCGAGCGCGGAGCGTGCAAACTTTTAATATTTACCCGGTTTATTTGACGTGTGTGATTTTTTTTCTCAGGAATTCCTCAAAATAGTCCCACGACTAATCCCACCGTTGGATAGAGTTTGTCTAGAGGAACATTTTGAGTGGTCACACGGCCGAATCGGACCAGAAATTTCCGAGCGCGGAACGTGCAAACTTTTAATATTTACCCGGTTTATTTGACGTGTGTGATTTTTTTTCTCAGGAATTCATCAAAATAGTCCCACGACTGATGTGATCGTTGGATAGAGCTTGTCTAGAGGAACATTTTGAGTGGTCACACGGCCGAATCGGACCAGAAATTTCCGAGCGCGGAGCGTGCAAACTTTTAATATTTACCCGGTTTATTTGACGTGTGTGAATTTTTTTCTCAGGAATTCGTCAAAATAGTCCAACGACTGATCCCACCGTTGGATAGAGCTTGTCTAGAGGAACATTTTGAGTGGTCACACGGCCGAATCGGACCAGAAATTTCCGAGCGCGGAGCGTGCAAACTATTGATAAAATCCCGGTTTATTTGAAGTGTGTGATTTTTTTTCTCAGGAATTCATCAAAATAGTCCCACGACTGATACCACCGTTGGATAGAGCTTGTCTAGAGGAACATTTTGAGTGGTCACACGGCCGAATCGGACCAGAAATTTCCGAGCGCGGAGCGTGCAAACTTTTAATCTTTACCCGGTTTATTTGACGTGTGTGATTTTTTTTCTCAGGAATTCATCAAAATAGTCCCACGACTGATCCCACCGTTGGATAGAGCTTGTCTAGAGGAACATTTTGAGTGGTCACACGGCCGAATCAGACCAGAAATTTCCGAGCGCGGAGCGTGCAAACTATTGATAATTACCCGGTTTATTTGAAGTGTGTGATTTTTTTCTCAGGAATTCATCAAAATAGTCCCACGACTGATCCCACCGTTGGATAGAGCTTGTCTAGAGGAACATTTTGAGTGGTCACACGGCCGAATCGGACCAGAAATTTCCGAGCGCGGAGCGTGCAAACTTTTAATATTTACCCGGCTCATTTGACGTGTGTGATTTTTTTTCTCAGGAATTCATCAAAATAGTCCCACGACTGATGGCACCGTTGGATAGAGCTTGTCTAGAGGAACATTTTGAGTGGTCACACGGCCGAATCGGACCAGAAATTTCCGAGCGCGGAGCGTGCAAACTTTTAATATTTACCCGGTTTATTTGACGTGTGTGATTTTTTTTCTCAGGAATTCATCAAAATAGTCCCACGACTGATGGCACCGTTGGATAGAGCTTGTCTAGAGGAACATTTTGAGTGGTCACACGGCCGAATCGGACCAGAAATTTCCGAGCGCGGAGCGTGCAAACTATTGATAATTACCCGGTTTATTTGAAGTGTGTGATTTCTTTTCTCAGGAATTCATCAAAATAGTCCCACGACTGATCGCACCGTTGGATAGAGCTAGTCTAGAGGAACATTTTGAGTGGTCACACGGCCGAATCGGACCAGAAATTTCCGAGCGCGGAGCGTGCAAACTTTTAATATTTACCCGGTTTATTTGACGTGTGTGATTTTTTTTCTCAGGAATTCATCAAAATAGTACCACGACTGATGTGACCGTTGGATAGAGCTTGTCTAGAGGAACATTTTGAGTGGTCACACGGCCGAATCGGAACAGAAATTTCCGAGCGCGGAGCGTGCAAACTTTTAATATTTACCCGGTTTATTTGACGTGTGTGAATTTTTTTCTCAGGAATTCGTCAAAATAGTCCCACGACTGATGCCACCGTTGGATAGAGCTTGTCTAGAGGAACATTTTGAGTGGTCACACGGCCGAATCGGGCCAGAAATTTCCGAGCGCGGAGCGTGCAAACTTTTAAAATTTACCCGGCTCATTTGACGTGTGTGATTTTTTTTCTCAGGCATTGATCAAAATAGTCCCACGACTGATCCCACCGTTGGATAGAGCTAGTCTAGAGGAACATTTTGAGTGGTCACACGGCCGAATCGGACCAGAAATTTCCGAGCGCGGAGCGTGCAAACTTTTAATATTTACCCGGTTTATTTGACGTGTGTGAATTTTTTTCTCAGGAATTCATCAAAATAGTCCCACGACTAATCCCACCGTTGGATAGAGTTTGTCTAGAGGAACATTTTGAGTGGTCACACGGCCGAATCGGACCAGAAATTTCCGAGCGCGGAGCGTGCAAACTTTTAATATTTACCCGGTTTATTTGACGTGTGTGAATTTTTTTCTCAGGAATTCGTCAAAATAGTCCCACGACTGATCCCACCGTTGCATTGAGCGTGTCTAGAGGAACATTTTGAGTGGTCATACGGCCGAATCGGACCAGAAATTTCCGAGCGCGGAGCGTGCAAACTATTGATAATTTCCCGGTTTATTTGAAGTGTGTGATTTTTTTTCTCAGGAATTCATCAAAATAGTCTCACGACTGATCCCACCGTTGGATAGAGCGTGTCTAGAGGAACATTTTGAGTGGTCACACGGCCGAATCGGACCAGAAATTTCCGAGCGCGGAGCGTGCAAACTTTTAATATTTACCCGGTTTATTTGACGTGTGTGATTTTTTTTCTCAGGAATTCATCAAAATAGTCAAACGACTGATGTCACCGTTGGATAGAGCTTGTCTAGAGGAACATTTTGAGTGGTCACACGGCCGAATCGGACCAGAAATTTCCGAGCGCGGAGCGTGCAAACTTTTAATATTTACCCGGTTCATTTGACGTGTGTGATTTTTTTTCTCAGGAATTCATCAAAATAGTCCCACGACTGATACCACCGTTGGATAGAGCTTGTCTAGAGGAACATTTTGAGTGGTCATACGGCCGAATCGGACCAGAAATTTCCGAGCGCGGAGCGTGCAAACTTTTTATATTTACCCGGTTTATTTGACGTGTGTGAATTTTTTTCTCAGGAATTCATCAAAATAGTCCCACGACTGATCCCACCGTTGGATAGAGCTTGTCTAGAGGAACATTTTGAGTGGTCACACGGCCGAATCGGACCAGAAATTTCCGAGCGCGGAGCGTGCAAACTTTTAATATTTACCCGGTTTATTTGACGTGTGTGATTTTTTTTCTCAGGAATTCCTCAAAATAGTCCCACGACTAATCCCACCGTTGGATAGAGTTTGTCTAGAGGAACATTTTGAGTGGTCACACGGCCGAATCGGACCAGAAATTTCCGAGCGCGGAGCGTGCAAACTTTTAATATTTACCCGGTTTATTTGACGTGTGTGATTTTTTTTCTCAGGAATTCATCAAAATAGTCCCACGACTGATGTGATCGTTGGATAGAGCTTGTCTAGAGGAACATTTTGAGTGGTCACACGGCCGAATCGGACCAGAAATTTCCGAGCGCGGAGCGTGCAAACTTTTAATATTTACCCGGTTTATTTGACGTGTGTGAATTTTTTTCTCAGGAATTCGTCAAAATAGTCCCACGACTGATGCCACCGTTGGATAGAGCTTGTCTAGAGGAACATTTTGAGTGGTCACACGGCCGAATCGGACCAGAAATTTCCGAGCGCGGAGCGTGCAAACTTTTAATATTTACCCGGTTTATTTGACGTGTGTGAATTTTTTTCTCAGGAATTCGTCAAAATAGTCCCACGACTGATGCCACCGTTGGATAGAGCTTGTCTAGAGGAACATTTTGAGTGGTCACACGGCCGAATCGGACCAGAAATTTCCGAGCGCGGAGCGTGCAAACTTTTAATATTTACCCGGCTCATTTGACGTGTGTGATTTTTTTTCTCAGGCATTGATCAAAATAGTCCCACGACTGATCCTACCGTTGGATAGAGCTAGTCTAGAGGAACATTTTGAGTGGTCACACGGCCGAATCGGACCAGAAATTTCCGAGCGCGGAGCGTGCAAACTTTTAATCTTTACCCGGTTTATTTGACGTGTGTGATTTTTTTTCTCAGGAATTCATCAAAATAGTCCCACGACTGATGTCACCGTTGGATAGAGCTTGTCTAGAGGAACATTTTGAGTGGTCACACGGCCGAATCGGACCAGAAATTTCCGAGCGCGGAGCGTGCAAACTTTTAATATTTACCCGGCTCATTTGACGTGTGTGATTTTTTTTCTCAGGAATTCATCAAAATAGTCCCACGACTAATCCCACCGTTGGATAGAGTTTGTCTAGAGGAACATTTTGAGTGGTCACACGGCCGAATCGGACCAGAAATTTCCGAGCGCGGAGCGTGCAAACTTTTAATCTTTACCCGGTTTTTTTGACGTGTGTGATTTTTTTTCTCAGGAATTCATCAAAATAGTCCCACGACTGATGTCACCGTTGGATAGAGCTTGTCTAGAGGAACATTTTGAGTGGTCACACGGCCGAATCGGACCAGAAATTTCCGAGCGCGGAGCGTGCAAACTTTTAATCTTTACCCGGTTTATTTGACGTGTGTGATTTTTTTTCTTAGGAATTCATCAAAATAGTCCCACGACTGATACCACCGTTGCATAGAGCGTATCTAGAGGAACATTTTGAGTGGTCACACGGCCGAATCGGACCAGAAATTTCCGAGCGCGGAGCGTGCAAACTTTTAATATTTACCCGGTTTATTTGACGTGTGTGATTTTTTTTCTCAGGAATTCATCAAAATAGTCCCACGACTGATGTCACCGTTGGATAGAGCTAGTCTAGAGGAACATTTTGAGTGGTCACACGGCCGAATCGGACCAGAAATTTCCGAGCGCGGAGCGTGCAAACTTTTAATATTTACCCGGTTTATTTGACGTGTGTGATTTTTTTTCTCAGGAATTCATCAAAATAGTCCCACGACTGATGTCACCGTTGGATAGAGCTTGTCTAGAGGAACATTTTGAGTGGTCACACGGCCGAATCGGACCAGAAATTTCCGAGCGCGGAGCGTGCAAACTATTGATAATTACCCGGTTTATTTGAAGTGTGTGATTTCTTTTCTCAGGAATTCATCAAAATAGTCCAACGACTGATCGCACCGTTGGATAGAGCTAGTCTAGAGGAACATTTTGAGTGGTCACACGGCCGAATCGGACCAGAAATTTCCGAGCGCGGAGCGTGCAAACTTTTAATATTTACCCGGTTTATTTGACGTGTGTGATTTTTTTTCTCAGGAATTCATCAAAATAGTACCACGACTGATGTGACCGTTGGATAGAGCTTGTCTAGAGGAACATTTTGAGTGGTCACACGGCCGAATCGGAACAGAAATTTCCGAGCGCGGAGCGTGCAAACTTTTAATATTTACCCGGTTTATTTGACGTGTGTGAATTTTTTTCTCAGGAATTCGTCAAAATAGTCCCACGACTGATGCCACCGTTGGATAGAGCTTGTCTAGAGGAACATTTTGAGTGGTCACACGGCCGAATCGGGCCAGAAATTTCCGAGCGCGGAGCGTGCAAACTTTTAATATTTACCCGGCTCATTTGACGTGTGTGATTTTTTTTCTCAGGTATTGATCAAAATAGTCCCACGACTGATCCCACCGTTGGATAGAGCGTGTCTAGAGGAACATTTTGAGTGGTCACACGGCCGAATCGGACCAGAAATTTCCGAGCGCGGAGCGTGCAAACTTTTAATCTTTACCCGGTTTATTTGACGTGTGTGAATTTTTTTCTCAGGAATTCCTCAAAATAGTCCCACGACTAATCCCACCGTTGGATAGAGTTTGTCTAGAGGAACATTTTGAGTGGTCACACGGCCGAATCGGACCAGAAATTTCCGAGCGCGGAGCGTGCAAACTTTTAATATTTACCCGGTTTATTTGACGTGTGTGATTTTTTTTCTCAGGAATTCATCAAAATAGTCCCACGACTGATACCACCGTTGGATAGAGCTAGTCTAGAGGAACATTTTGAGTGGTCACACGGCCGAATCGGACCAGAAATTTCCGAGCGCGGAGCGTGCAAACTTTTAATACTTACCCGGTTTATTTGACGTGTGTGAATTTTTTTCTCAGGAATTCCTCAAAATAGTCCCACGACTGATGGCACCGTTGGATAGAGCTTGTCTAGAGGAACATTTTGAGTGGTCACACGGCCGAATCGGACCAGAAATTTCCGAGCGCGGAGCGTGCAAACTTTTAATATTTACCCGGTTTATTTGACGTGTGTGATTTTTTTTCTCAGGAATTCATCAAAATAGTACCACGACTGATGTGACCGTTGGATAGAGCTTGTCTAGAGGAACATTTTGAGTGGTCACACGGCCGAATCGGAACAGAAATTTCCGAGCGCGGAGCGTGCAAACTTTTAATATTTACCCGGTTTATTTGACGTGTGTGAATTTTTT
The DNA here is from genome assembly GCF_039881205.1 of Euwallacea similis. Lineage (NCBI taxonomy): Eukaryota > Metazoa > Arthropoda > Insecta > Coleoptera > Curculionidae > Euwallacea > Euwallacea similis. The sequence goes on from NW_027098671.1 coordinate 123,532, forward strand.
TCTCAGGAATTCGTCAAAATAGTCCCACGACTGATGCCACCGTTGGATAGAGCTTGTCTAGAGGAACATTTTGAGTGGTCACACGGCCGAATCGGGCCAGAAATTTCCGAGCGCGGAGCGTGCAAACTTTTAATATTTACCCGGCTCATTTGACGTGTGTGATTTTTTTTCTCAGGCATTGATCAAAATAGTCCCACGACTGATACCACCGTTGCATAGAGCGTATCTAGAGGAACATTTTGAGTGGTCACACGGCCGAATCGGACCAGAAATTTCCGAGCGCGGAGCGTGCAAACTTTTAATATTTACCCGGTTTATTTGACGTGTGTGATTTTTTTTCTCAGGAATTCATCAAAATAGTCCCACGACTGATGTCACCGTTGGATAGAGCTTGTCTAGAGGAACATTTTGAGTGGTCACACGGCCGAATCGGACCAGAAATTTCCGAGCGCGGAGCGTGCAAACTATTGATAATTACCCGGTTTATTTGAAGTGTGTGATTTCTTTTCTCAGGAATTCATCAAAATAGTCCAACGACTGATCGCACCGTTGGATAGAGCTAGTCTAGAGGAACATTTTGAGTGGTCACACGGCCGAATCGGACCAGAAATTTCCGAGCGCGGAGCGTGCAAACTTTTAATATTTACCCGGTTTATTTGACGTGTGTGATTTTTTTTCTCAGGAATTCATCAAAATAGTACCACGACTGATGTGACCGTTGGATAGAGCTTGTCTAGAGGAACATTTTGAGTGGTCACACGGCCGAATCGGAACAGAAATTTCCGAGCGCGGAGCGTGCAAACTTTTAATATTTACCCGGTTTATTTGACGTGTGTGAATTTTTTTCTCAGGAATTCGTCAAAATAGTCCCACGACTGATGCCACCGTTGGATAGAGCTTGTCTAGAGGAACATTTTGAGTGGTCACACGGCCGAATCGGACCAGAAATTTCCGAGCGCGGAGCGTGCAAACTTTTAATCTTTACCCGGTTTATTTGACGTGTGTGATTTTTTTTCTCAGGAATTCATCAAAATAGTCCCACGACTGATCCCACCGTTGCATTGAGCGTGTCTAGAGGAACATTTTGAGTGGTCATACGGCCGAATCGGTCCAGAAATTTCCGAGCGCGGAGCGTGCAAACTTTTAATCTTTACCCGGTTTATTTGACGTGTGTGATTTTTTTTCTCAGGAATTCATCAAAATAGTCCCACGACTGATCCCACCGTTGCATTGAGCGTGTCTAGAGGAACATTTTGAGTGGTCACACGGCCGAATCGGACCAGAAATTTCCGAGCGCGGAGCGTGCAAACTTTTAATATTTACCCGGTTTATTTGACGTGTGTGAATTTTTTTCTCAGGAATTCGTCAAAATAGTCCCACGACTGATCCCACCGTTGCATTGAGCGTGTCTAGAGGAACATTTTGAGTGGTCATACGGCCGAATCGGTCCAGAAATTTCCGAGCGCGGAGCGTGCAAACTTTTAATATTTACCCGGTTTATTTGAAGTGTGTGATTTTTTTTCTCAGGAATTCATCAAAATAGTCCAACGACTGATCCCACCGTTGGATAGAGCTTGTCTAGAGGAACATTTTGAGTGGTCACACGGCCGAATCGGACCAGAAATTTCCGAGCGCGGAGCGTGCAAACTATTGATAATTTCCCGGTTTATTTGAAGTGTGTGATTTTTTTTCTCAGGAATTCATCAAAATAGTCCCACGACTGATACCACCGTTGGATAGAGCTTGTCTAGAGGAACATTTTGAGTGGTCACACGGCCGAATCGGACCAGAAATTTCCGAGCGCGGAGCGTGCAAACTTTTAATCTTTACCCGGTTTATTTGACGTGTGTGATTTTTTTTCTCAGGAATTCATCAAAATAGTCCCACGACTGATCCCACCGTTGGATAGAGCTTGTCTAGAGGAACATTTTGAGTGGTCACACGGCCGAATCAGACCAGAAATTTCCGAGCGCGGAGCGTGCAAACTATTGATAATTACCCGGTTTATTTGAAGTGTGTGATTTTTTTCTCAGGAATTCATCAAAATAGTCCCACGACTGATCCCACCGTTGGATAGAGCTTGTCTAGAGGAACATTTTGAGTGGTCACACGGCCGAATCGGACCAGAAATTTCCGAGCGCGGAGCGTGCAAACTTTTAATATTTACCCGGCTCATTTGACGTGTGTGATTTTTTTTCTCAGGAATTCATCAAAATAGTCCCACGACTGATGGCACCGTTGGATAGAGCTTGTCTAGAGGAACATTTTGAGTGGTCACACGGCCGAATCGGACCAGAAATTTCCGAGCGCGGAGCGTGCAAACTTTTAATATTTACCCGGTTTATTTGACGTGTGTGATTTTTTTTCTCAGGAATTCATCAAAATAGTCCCACGACTGATGGCACCGTTGGATAGAGCTTGTCTAGAGGAACATTTTGAGTGGTCACACGGCCGAATCGGACCAGAAATTTCCGAGCGCGGAGCGTGCAAACTATTGATAATTACCCGGTTTATTTGACGTGTGTGAATTTTTTTCTCAGGAATTCGTCAAAATAGTCCCACGACTGATCCCACCGTTGCATTGAGCGTGTCTAGAGGAACATTTTGAGTGGTCATACGGCCGAATCGGTCCAGAAATTTCCGAGCGCGGAGCGTGCAAACTTTTAATATTTACCCGGTTTATTTGAAGTGTGTGATTTTTTTTCTCAGGAATTCATCAAAATAGTCCAACGACTGATCCCACCGTTGGATAGAGCTTGTCTAGAGGAACATTTTGAGTGGTCACACGGCCGAATCGGACCAGAAATTTCCGAGCGCGGAGCGTGCAAACTATTGATAATTTCCCGGTTTATTTGAAGTGTGTGATTTTTTTTCTCAGGAATTCATCAAAATAGTCCCACGACTGATACCACCGTTGGATAGAGCTTGTCTAGAGGAACATTTTGAGTGGTCACACGGCCGAATCGGACCAGAAATTTCCGAGCGCGGAGCGTGCAAACTTTTAATCTTTACCCGGTTTATTTGACGTGTGTGATTTTTTTTCTCAGGAATTCATCAAAATAGTCCCACGACTGATCCCACCGTTGGATAGAGCTTGTCTAGAGGAACATTTTGAGTGGTCACACGGCCGAATCAGACCAGAAATTTCCGAGCGCGGAGCGTGCAAACTATTGATAATTACCCGGTTTATTTGAAGTGTGTGATTTTTTTCTCAGGAATTCATCAAAATAGTCCCACGACTGATCGCACCGTTGGATAGAGCTTGTCTAGAGGAACATTTTGAGTGGTCACACGGCCGAATCGGACCAGAAATTTCCGAGCGCGGAGCGTGCAAACTTTTAATATTTACCCGGTTTATTTGACGTGTGTGATTTTTTTTCTCAGGAATTCATCAAAATAGTCCCACGACTGATGGCACCGTTGGATAGAGCTTGTCTAGAGGAACATTTTGAGTGGTCACACGGCCGAATCGGACCAGAAATTTCCGAGCGCGGAGCGTGCAAACTTTTAATATTTACCCGGCTCATTTGACGTGTGTGATTTTTTTTCTCAGGAATTCATCAAAATAGTCCCACGACTGATGGCACCGTTGGATAGAGCTTGTCTAGAGGAACATTTTGAGTGGTCACACGGCCGAATCGGACCAGAAATTTCCGAGCGCGGAGCGTGCAAACTTTTAATATTTACCCGGTTTATTTGACGTGTGTGATTTTTTTTCTCAGGAATTCATCAAAATAGTCCCACGACTGATGGCACCGTTGGATAGAGCTTGTCTAGAGGAACATTTTGAGTGGTCACACGGCCGAATCGGACCAGAAATTTCCGAGCGCGGAGCGTGCAAACTATTGATAATTTCCCGGTTTATTTGAAGTGTGTGATTTTTTTTCTCAGGAATTCATCAAAATAGTCCCACGACTGATACCACCGTTGGATAGAGCTTGTCTAGAGGAACATTTTGAGTGGTCACACGGCCGAATCGGACCAGAAATTTCCGAGCGCGGAGCGTGCAAACTTTTAATCTTTACCCGGTTTATTTGACGTGTGTGATTTTTTTTCTCAGGAATTCATCAAAATAGTCCCACGACTGATCCCACCGTTGGATAGAGCTTGTCTAGAGGAACATTTTGAGTGGTCACACGGCCGAATCGGACCAGAAATTTCCGAGCGCGGAGCGTGCAAACTTTTAATATTTACCCGGCTCATTTGACGTGTGTGATTTTTTTTCTCAGGAATTCATCAAAATAGTCCCACGACTGATGGCACCGTTGGATAGAGCTTGTCTAGAGGAACATTTTGAGTGGTCACACGGCCGAATCGGACCAGAAATTTCCGAGCGCGGAGCGTGCAAACTTTTAATATTTACCCGGTTTATTTGACGTGTGTGATTTTTTTTCTCAGGAATTCATCAAAATAGTCCCACGACTGATGGCACCGTTGGATAGAGCTTGTCTAGAGGAACATTTTGAGTGGTCACACGGCCGAATCGGACCAGAAATTTCCGAGCGCGGAGCGTGCAAACTATTGATAATTACCCGGTTTATTTGACGTGTGTGAATTTTTTTCTCAGGAATTCGTCAAAATAGTCCCACGACTGATCCCACCGTTGCATTGAGCGTGTCTAGAGGAACATTTTGAGTGGTCATACGGCCGAATCGGTCCAGAAATTTCCGAGCGCGGAGCGTGCAAACTTTTAATATTTACCCGGTTTATTTGAAGTGTGTGATTTTTTTTCTCAGGAATTCATCAAAATAGTCCAACGACTGATCCCACCGTTGGATAGAGCTTGTCTAGAGGAACATTTTGAGTGGTCACACGGCCGAATCGGACCAGAAATTTCCGAGCGCGGAGCGTGCAAACTATTGATAATTTCCCGGTTTATTTGAAGTGTGTGATTTTTTTTCTCAGGAATTCATCAAAATAGTCCCACGACTGATACCACCGTTGGATAGAGCTTGTCTAGAGGAACATTTTGAGTGGTCACACGGCCGAATCGGACCAGAAATTTCCGAGCGCGGAGCGTGCAAACTTTTAATCTTTACCCGGTTTATTTGACGTGTGTGATTTTTTTTCTCAGGAATTCATCAAAATAGTCCCACGACTGATCCCACCGTTGGATAGAGCTTGTCTAGAGGAACATTTTGAGTGGTCACACGGCCGAATCAGACCAGAAATTTCCGAGCGCGGAGCGTGCAAACTATTGATAATTACCCGGTTTATTTGAAGTGTGTGATTTTTTTCTCAGGAATTCATCAAAATAGTCCCACGACTGATCCCACCGTTGGATAGAGCTTGTCTAGAGGAACATTTTGAGTGGTCACACGGCCGAATCGGACCAGAAATTTCCGAGCGCGGAGCGTGCAAACTTTTAATATTTACCCGGCTCATTTGACGTGTGTGATTTTTTTTCTCAGGAATTCATCAAAATAGTCCCACGACTGATGGCACCGTTGGATAGAGCTTGTCTAGAGGAACATTTTGAGTGGTCACACGGCCGAATCGGACCAGAAATTTCCGAGCGCGGAGCGTGCAAACTTTTAATATTTACCCGGTTCATTTGACGTGTGTGATTTTTTTTCTCAGGAATTCATCAAAATAGTCCCACGACTGATACCACCGTTGGATAGAGCTTGTCTAGAGGAACATTTTGAGTGGTCACACGGCCGAATCGGGCCAGAAATTTCCGAGCGCGGAGCGTGCAAACTTTTAAAATTTACCCGGCTCATTTGACGTGTGTGATTTTTTTTCTCAGGAATTCATCAAAATAGTACCACGACTGATGTGACCGTTGGATAGAGCTTGTCTAGAGGAACATTTTGAGTGGTCACACGGCCGAATCGGAACAGAAATTTCCGAGCGCGGAGCGTGCAAACTTTTAATATTTACCCGGTTTATTTGACGTGTGTGAATTTTTTTCTCAGGAATTCGTCAAAATAGTCCCACGACTGATGCCACCGTTGGATAGAGCTTGTCTAGAGGAACATTTTGAGTGGTCACACGGCCGAATCGGGCCAGAAATTTCCGAGCGCGGAGCGTGCAAACTTTTAAAATTTACCCGGCTCATTTGACGTGTGTGATTTTTTTTCTCAGGCATTGATCAAAATAGTCCCACGACTGATCCCACCGTTGGATAGAGCTAGTCTAGAGGAACATTTTGAGTGGTCACACGGCCGAATCGGACCAGAAATTTCCGAGCGCGGAGCGTGCAAACTTTTAATATTTACCCGGTTTATTTGACGTGTGTGAATTTTTTTCTCAGGAATTCATCAAAATAGTCCCACGACTAATCCCACCGTTGGATAGAGTTTGTCTAGAGGAACATTTTGAGTGGTCACACGGCCGAATCGGACCAGAAATTTCCGAGCGCGGAGCGTGCAAACTTTTAATATTTACCCGGTTTATTTGACGTGTGTGAATTTTTTTCTCAGGAATTCGTCAAAATAGTCCCACGACTGATCCCACCGTTGCATTGAGCGTGTCTAGAGGAACATTTTGAGTGGTCATACGGCCGAATCGGACCAGAAATTTCCGAGCGCGGAGCGTGCAAACTATTGATAATTTCCCGGTTTATTTGAAGTGTGTGATTTTTTTTCTCAGGAATTCATCAAAATAGTCTCACGACTGATCCCACCGTTGGATAGAGCGTGTCTAGAGGAACATTTTGAGTGGTCACACGGCCGAATCGGACCAGAAATTTCCGAGCGCGGAGCGTGCAAACTTTTAATATTTACCCGGTTTATTTGACGTGTGTGATTTTTTTTCTCAGGAATTCATCAAAATAGTCCCACGACTGATGTCACCGTTGGATAGAGCTAGTCTAGAGGAACATTTTGAGTGGTCACACGGCCGAATCGGACCAGAAATTTCCGAGCGCGGAGCGTGCAAACTTTTAATCTTTACCCGGTTTATTTGACGTGTGTGATTTTTTTTCTCAGGAATTCATCAAAATAGTCCCACGACTGATGTCACCGTTGGATAGAGCTTGTCTAGAGGAACATTTTGAGTGGTCACACGGCCGAATCGGACCAGAAATTTCCGAGCGCGGAGCGTGCAAACTTTTAATATTTACCCGGCTCATTTGACGTGTGTGATTTTTTTTCTCAGGAATTCATCAAAATAGTCCCACGACTAATCCCACCGTTGGATAGAGTTTGTCTAGAGGAACATTTTGAGTGGTCACACGGCCGAATCGGACCAGAAATTTCCGAGCGCGGAGCGTGCAAACTTTTAATCTTTACCCGGTTTTTTTGACGTGTGTGATTTTTTTTCTCAGGAATTCATCAAAATAGTCCCACGACTGATGTCACCGTTGGATAGAGCTTGTCTAGAGGAACATTTTGAGTGGTCACACGGCCGAATCGGACCAGAAATTTCCGAGCGCGGAGCGTGCAAACTTTTAATCTTTACCCGGTTTATTTGACGTGTGTGATTTTTTTTCTTAGGAATTCATCAAAATAGTCCCACGACTGATACCACCGTTGCATAGAGCGTATCTAGAGGAACATTTTGAGTGGTCACACGGCCGAAACGGACCAGAAATTTCCGAGCGCGGAGCGTGCAAACTTTTAATATTTACCCGGTTTATTTGACGTGTGTGATTTTTTTTCTCAGGAATTCATCAAAATAGTCCCACGACTGATGTCACCGTTGGATAGAGCTTGTCTAGAGGAACATTTTGAGTGGTCACACGGCCGAATCGGAACAGAAATTTCCGAGCGCGGAGCGTGCAAACTTTTAATATTTACCCGGTTTATTTGACGTGTGTGAATTTTTTTCTCAGGAATTCGTCAAAATAGTCCCACGACTGATGCCACCGTTGGATAGAGCTTGTCTAGAGGAACATTTTGAGTGGTCACACGGCCGAATCGGGCCAGAAATTTCCGAGCGCGGAGCGTGCAAACTTTTAATATTTACCCGGCTCATTTGACGTGTGTGATTTTTTTTCTCAGGTATTGATCAAAATAGTCCCACGACTGATCCCACCGTTGGATAGAGTTTGTCTAGAGGAACATTTTGAGTGGTCACACGGCCGAATCGGGCCAGAAATTTCCGAGCGCGGAGCGTGCAAACTTTTAATCTTTACCCGGTTTATTTGACTTGTGTGAATTTTTTTCTCAGGAATTCCTCAAAATAGTCCCACGACTGATGGCACCGTTGGATAGAGCTTGTCTAGAGGAACATTTTGAGTGGTCACACGGCCGAATCGGACCAGAAATTTCCGAGCGCGGAGCGTGCAAACTTTTAATCTTTACCCGGTTTATTTGACGTGTGTGATTTTTTTTCTCAGGAATTCATCAAAATAGTCCCACGACTGATCCCACCGTTGGATAGAGCTTGTCTAGAGGAACATTTTGAGTGGTCACACGGCCGAATCAGACCAGAAATTTCCGAGCGCGGAGCGTGCAAACTATTGATAATTACCCGGTTTATTTGAAGTGTGTGATTTTTTTCTCAGGAATTCATCAAAATAGTCCCACGACTGATCCCACCGTTGGATAGAGCTTGTCTAGAGGAACATTTTGAGTGGTCACACGGCCGAATCGGACCAGAAATTTCCGAGCGCGGAGCGTGCAAACTTTTAATATTTACCCGGCTCATTTGACGTGTGTGATTTTTTTTCTCAGGAATTCATCAAAATAGTCCCACGACTGATGGCACCGTTGGATAGAGCTTGTCTAGAGGAACATTTTGAGTGGTCACACGGCCGAATCGGACCAGAAATTTCCGAGCGCGGAGCGTGCAAACTTTTAATATTTACCCGGTTTATTTGACGTGTGTGATTTTTTTTCTCAGGAATTCATCAAAATAGTCCCACGACTGATGGCACCGTTGGATAGAGCTTGTCTAGAGGAACATTTTGAGTGGTCACACGGCCGAATCGGACCAGAAATTTCCGAGCGCGGAGCGTGCAAACTATTGATAATTACCCGGTTTATTTGACGTGTGTGAATTTTTTTCTCAGGAATTCGTCAAAATAGTCCCACGACTGATCCCACCGTTGCATTGAGCGTGTCTAGAGGAACATTTTGAGTGGTCATACGGCCGAATCGGTCCAGAAATTTCCGAGCGCGGAGCGTGCAAACTTTTAATATTTACCCGGTTTATTTGAAGTGTGTGATTTTTTTTCTCAGGAATTCATCAAAATAGTCCAACGACTGATCCCACCGTTGGATAGAGCTTGTCTAGAGGAACATTTTGAGTGGTCACACGGCCGAATCGGACCAGAAATTTCCGAGCGCGGAGCGTGCAAACTATTGATAATTTCCCGGTTTATTTGAAGTGTGTGATTTTTTTTCTCAGGAATTCATCAAAATAGTCCCACGACTGATACCACCGTTGGATAGAGCTTGTCTAGAGGAACATTTTGCGTGGTCACACGGCCGAATCGGACCAGAAATTTCCGAGCGCGGAGCGTGCAAACTTTTAATCTTTACCCGGTTTATTTGACGTGTGTGATTTTTTTTCTCAGGAATTCATCAAAATAGTCCCACGACTGATCCCACCGTTGGATAGAGCTTGTCTAGAGGAACATTTTGAGTGGTCACACGGCCGAATCAGACCAGAAATTTCCGAGCGCGGAGCGTGCAAACTATTGATAATTACCCGGTTTATTTGAAGTGTGTGATTTTTTTCTCAGGAATTCATCAAAATAGTCCCACGACTGATCCCACCGTTGGATAGAGCTTGTCTAGAGGAACATTTTGAGTGGTCACACGGCCGAATCGGACCAGAAATTTCCGAGCGCGGAGCGTGCAAACTTTTAATATTTACCCGGCTCATTTGACGTGTGTGATTTTTTTTCTCAGGAATTCATCAAAATAGTCCCACGACTGATGGCACCGTTGGATAGAGCTTGTCTAGAGGAACATTTTGAGTGGTCACACGGCCGAATCGGACCAGAAATTTCCGAGCGCGGAGCGTGCAAACTTTTAATATTTACCCGGTTTATTTGACGTGTGTGATTTTTTTTCTCAGGAATTCATCAAAATAGTCCCACGACTGATGGCACCGTTGGATAGAGCTTGTCTAGAGGAACATTTTGAGTGGTCACACGGCCGAATCGGACCAGAAATTTCCGAGCGCGGAGCGTGCAAACTATTGATAATTACCCGGTTTATTTGAAGTGTGTGATTTCTTTTCTCAGGAATTCATCAAAATAGTCCCACGACTGATCGCACCGTTGGATAGAGCTAGTCTAGAGGAACATTTTGAGTGGTCACACGGCCGAATCGGACCAGAAATTTCCGAGCGCGGAGCGTGCAAACTTTTAATATTTACCCGGTTTATTTGACGTGTGTGATTTTTTTTCTCAGGAATTCATCAAAATAGTACCACGACTGATGTGACCGTTGGATAGAGCTTGTCTAGAGGAACATTTTGAGTGGTCACACGGCCGAATCGGAACAGAAATTTCCGAGCGCGGAGCGTGCAAACTTTTAATATTTACCCGGTTTATTTGACGTGTGTGAATTTTTTTCTCAGGAATTCGTCAAAATAGTCCCACGAATGATGCCACCGTTGGATAGAGCTTGTCTAGAGGAACATTTTGAGTGGTCACACGGCCGAATCGGGCCAGAAATTTCCGAGCGCGGAGCGTGCAAACTTTTAAAATTTACCCGGCTCATTTGACGTGTGTGATTTTTTTTCTCAGGCATTCATCAAAATAGTACCACGACTGATGTGACCGTTGGATAGAGCTTGTCTAGAGGAACATTTTGAGTGGTCACACGGCCGAATCGGACCAGAAATTTCCGAGCGCGGAGCGTGCAAACTTTTAATCTTTACCCGGTTTTTTTGACGTGTGTGATTTTTTTTCTCAGGAATTCATCAAAATAGTCCCACGACTGATGTCACCGTTGGATAGAGCTTGTCTAGAGGAACATTTTGAGTGGTCACACGGCCGAATCGGACCAGAAATTTCCGAGCGCGGAGCGTGCAAACTTTTAATCTTTACCCGGTTTATTTGACGTGTGTGATTTTTTTTCTTAGGAATTCATCAAAATAGTCCCACGACTGATACCACCGTTGCATAGAGCGTATCTAGAGGAACATTTTGAGTGGTCACACGGCCGAATCGGACCAGAAATTTCCGAGCGCGGAGCGTGCAAACTTTTAATATTTACCCGGTTTATTTGACGTGTGTGATTTTTTTTCTCAGGAATTCATCAAAATAGTCCCACGACTGATGTCACCGTTGGATAGAGCTTGTCTAGAGGAACATTTTGAGTGGTCACACGGCCGAATCGGAACAGAAATTTCCGAGCGCGGAGCGTGCAAACTTTTAATATTTACCCGGTTTATTTGACGTGTGTGAATTTTTTTCTCAGGAATTCGTCAAAATAGTCCCACGACTGATGCCACCGTTGGATAGAGCTTGTCTAGAGGAACATTTTGAGTGGTCACACGGCCGAATCGGGCCAGAAATTTCCGAGCGCGGAGCGTGCAAACTTTTAATATTTACCCGGCTCATTTGACGTGTGTGATTTTTTTTCTCAGGTATTGATCAAAATAGTCCCACGACTGATCCCACCGTTGGATAGAGTTTGTCTAGAGGAACATTTTGAGTGGTCACACGGCCGAATCGGGCCAGAAATTTCCGAGCGCGGAGCGTGCAAACTTTTAATCTTTACCCGGTTTATTTGACGTGTGTGAATTTTTTTCTCAGGAATTCCTCAAAATAGTCCCACGACTAATCCCACCGTTGGATAGAGTTTGTCTAGAGGAACATTTTGAGTGGTCACACGGCCGAATCGGACCAGAAATTTCCGAGCGCGGAGCGTGCAAACTTTTAATATTTACCCGGTTTATTTGACGTGTGTGATTTTTTTTCTCAGGAATTCTTCAAAATAGTCCCACGACTGATACCACCGTTGGATAGAGCTAGTCTAGAGGAACATTTTGAGTGGTCACACGGCCGAATCGGACCAGAAACTTCCGAGCGCGGAGCGTGCAAACTTTTAATACTTACCCGGTTTATTTGACGTGTGTGAATTTTTTTCTCAGGAATTCCTCAAAATAGTCCCACGACTGATGGCACCGTTGGATAGAGCTTGTCTAGAGGAACATTTTGAGTGGTCACACGGCCGAATCGGACCAGAAATTTCCGAGCGCGGAGCGTGCAAACTTTTAATATTTACCCGGTTTATTTGACGTGTGTGATTTTTTTTCTCAGGAATTCATCAAAATAGTCCCACGACTGATGGCACCGTTGGATAGAGCTTGTCTAGAGGAACATTTTGAGTGGTCACACGGCCGAATCGGACCAGAAATTTCCGAGCGCGGAGCGTGCAAACTATTGATAATTACCCGGTTTATTTGAAGTGTGTGATTTCTTTTCTCAGGAATTCATCAAAATAGTCCCACGACTGATCGCACCGTTGGATAGAGCTAGTCTAGAGGAACATTTTGAGTGGTCACACGGCCGAATCGGACCAGAAATTTCCGAGCGCGGAGCGTGCAAACTTTTAATATTTACCCGGTTTATTTGACGTGTGTGATTTTTTTTCTCAGGAATTCATCAAAATAGTACCACGACTGATGTGACCGTTGGATAGAGCTTGTCTAGAGGAACATTTTGAGTGGTCACACGGCCGAATCGGAACAGAAATTTCCGAGCGCGGAGCGTGCAAACTTTTAATATTTACCCGGTTTATTTGACGTGTGTGAATTTTTTTCTCAGGAATTCGTCAAAATAGTCCCACGACTGATGCCACCGTTGGATAGAGCTTGTCTAGAGGAACATTTTGAGTGGTCACACGGCCGAATCGGGCCAGAAATTTCCGAGCGCGGAGCGTGCAAACTTTTAATATTTACCCGGCTCATTTGACGTGTGTGATTTTTTTTCTCAGGCATTGATCAAAATAGTCCCACGACTGATACCACCGTTGCATAGAGCGTATCTAGAGGAACATTTTGAGTGGTCACACGGCCGAATCGGACCAGAAATTTCCGAGCGCGGAGCGTGCAAACTTTTAATATTTACCCGGTTTATTTGACGTGTGTGATTTTTTTTCTCAGGAATTCATCAAAATAGTCCCACGACTGATGTCACCGTTGGATAGAGCTTGTCTAGAGGAACATTTTGAGTGGTCACACGGCCGAATCGGACCAGAAATTTCCGAGCGCGGAGCGTGCAAACTATTGATAATTACCCGGTTTATTTGACGTGTGTGAATTTTTTTCTCAGGAATTCGTCAAAATAGTCCCACGACTGATGCCACCGTTGGATAGAGCTTGTCTAGAGGAACATTTTGAGTGGTCACACGGCCGAATCGGGCCAGAAATTTCCGAGCGCGGAGCGTGCAAACTTTTAATATTTACCCGGCTCATTTGACGTGTGTGATTTTTTTTCTCAGGCATTGATCAAAATAGTCCCACGACTGATACCACCATTGCATAGAGCGTATCTAGAGGAACATTTTGAGTGGTCACACGGCCGAATCGGACCAGAAATTTCCGAGCGCGGAGCGTGCAAACTTTTAATATTTACCCGGTTTATTTGACGTGTGTGATTTTTTTTCTCAGGAATTCATCAAAATAGTCCCACGACTGATGTCACCGTTGGATAGAGCTTGTCTAGAGGAACATTTTGAGTGGTCACACGGCCGAATCGGACCAGAAATTTCCGAGCGCGGAGCGTGCAAACTATTGATAATTACCCGGTTTATTTGAAGTGTGTGATTTCTTTTCTCAGGAATTCATCAAAATAGTCCAACGACTGATCGCACCGTTGGATAGAGCTAGTCTAGAGGAACATTTTGAGTGGTCACACGGCCGAATCGGACCAGAAATTTCCGAGCGCGGAGCGTGCAAACTTTTAATATTTACCCGGTTTATTTGACGTGTGTGATTTTTTTTCTCAGGAATTCATCAAAATAGTACCACGACTGATGTGACCGTTGGATAGAGCTTGTCTAGAGGAACATTTTGAGTGGTCACACGGCCGAATCGGAACAGAAATTTCCGAGCGCGGAGCGTGCAAACTTTTAATATTTACCCGGTTTATTTGACGTGTGTGAATTTTTTTCTCAGGAATTCGTCAAAATAGTCCCACGACTGATGCCACCGTTGGATAGAGCTTGTCTAGAGGAACATTTTGAGTGGTCACACGGCCGAATCGGGCCAGAAATTTCCGAGCGCGGAGCGTGCAAACTTTTAATATTTACCCGGCTCATTTGACGTGTGTGATTTTTTTTCTCAGGTATTGATCAAAATAGTCCCACGACTGATCCCACCGTTGGATAGAGCGTGTCTAGAGGAACATTTTGAGTGGTCACACGGCCGAATCGGACCAGAAATTTCCGAGCGCGGAGCGTGCAAACTTTTAATCTTTACCCGGTTTATTTGAAGTGTGTGATTTTTTTTCTCAGGAATTCATCAAAATAGTCCCACGACTGATCGCACCGTTGGATAGAGCTAGTCTAGAGGAACATTTTGAGTGGTCACACGGCCGAATCGGACCAGAAATTTCCGAGCGCGGAGCGTGCAAACTTTTAATACTTACCCGGTTTATTTGACGTGTGTGAATTTTTTTCTCAGGAATTCCTCAAAAGAGTCCCACGACTGATGGCACCGTTTTATAGAGCTTGTCTAGAGGAACATTTTGAGTGGTCACACGGCCGAATCGGACCAGAAATTTCCGAGCGCGGAGCGTGCAAACTTTTAATATTTACCCGGTTTATTTGACGTGTGTGATTTTTTTTCTCAGGAATTCATCAAAATAGTCCCACGACTGATGGCACCGTTGGATAGAGCTTGTCTAGAGGAACATTTTGAGTGGTCACACGGCCGAATCGGACCAGAAATTTCCGAGCGCGGAGCGTGCAAACTATTGATAATTACCCGGTTTATTTGAAGTGTGTGATTTCTTTTCTCAGGAATTCATCAAAATAGTCCCACGACTGATCGCACCGTTGGATAGAGCTAGTCTAGAGGAACATTTTGAGTGGTCACACGGCCGAATCGGACCAGAAATTTCCGAGCGCGGAGCGTGCAAACTTTTAATATTTACCCGGTTTATTTGACGTGTGTGATTTTTTTTCTCAGGAATTCATCAAAATAGTACCACGACTGATGTGACCGTTGGATAGAGCTTGTCTAGAGGAACATTTTGAGTGGTCACACGGCCGAATCGGAACAGAAATTTCCGAGCGCGGAGCGTGCAAACTTTTAATATTTACCCGGTTTATTTGACGTGTGTGAATTTTTTTCTCAGGAATTCGTCAAAATAGTCCCACGACTGATGCCACCGTTGGATAGAGCTTGTCTAGAGGAACATTTTGAGTGGTCACACGGCCGAATCGGGCCAGAAATTTCCGAGCGCGGAGCGTGCAAACTTTTAATATTTACCCGGCTCATTTGACGTGTGTGATTTTTTTTCTCAGGCATTGATCAAAATAGTCCCACGACTGATCCCACCGTTGGATAGAGCTAGTCTAGAGGAACATTTTGAGTGGTCACACGGCCGAATCGGACCAGAAATTTCCGAGCGCGGAGCGTGCAAACTTTTAATATTTACCCGGCTCATTTGACGTGTGTGATTTTTTTTCTCAGGCATTGATCAAAATAGTCCCACGACTGATCCCACCGTTGGATAGAGCTAGTCTAGAGGAACATTTTGAGTGGTCACACGGCCGAATCGGACCAGAAATTTCCGAGCGCGGAGCGTGCAAACTTTTAATATTTACCCGGTTTATTTGACGTGTGTGAATTTTTTTCTCAGGAATTCGTCAAAATAGTCCCACGACTGATCCCACCGTTGCATTGAGCGTGTCTAGAGGAACATTTTGAGTGGTCATACGGCCGAATCGGACCAGAAATTTCCGAGCGCGGAGCGTGCAAACTATTGATAATTTCCCGGTTTATTTGAAGTGTGTGATTTTTTTTCTCAGGAATTCATCAAAATAGTCCCACGACTGATCCCACCGTTGGATAGAGCTTGTCTAGAGGAACATTTTGAGTGGTCACACGGCCGAATCGGACCAGAAATTTCCGAGCGCGGAGCGTGCAAACTTTTAATATTTACCCGGTTTATTTGACGTGTGTGATTTTTTTTCTCAGGAATTCCTCAAAAGAGTCCCACGACTAATCCCACCGTTGGATAGAGTTTGTCTAGAGGAACATTTTGAGTGGTCACACGGCCGAATCGGACCAGAAATTTCCGAGCGCGGAGCGTGCAAACTTTTAATATTTACCCGGTTTATTTGACGTGTGTGATTTTTTTTCTCAGGAATTCATCAAAATAGTCCCACGACTGATGTGATCGTTGGATAGAGCTTGTCTAGAGGAACATTTTGAGTGGTCACACGGCCGAATCGGACCAGAAATTTCCGAGCGCGGAGCGTGCAAACTTTTAATATTTACCCGGTTCATTTGACGTGTGTGATTTTTTTTCTCAGGAATTCATCAAAATAGTCCCACGACTGATACCACCGTTGGATAGAGCTTGTCTAGAGGAACATTTTGAGTGGTCATACGGCCGAATCGGACCAGAAATTTCCGAGCGCGGAGCGTGCAAACTTTTTATATTTACCCGGTTTATTTGACGTGTGTGAATTTTTTTCTCAGGAATTCATCAAAATAGTCCCACGACTGATCCCACCGTTGGATAGAGCTTGTCTAGAGGAACATTTTGAGTGGTCACACGGCCGAATCGGACCAGAAATTTCCGAGCGCGGAGCGTGCAAACTTTTAATATTTACCCGGTTTATTTGACGTGTGTGATTTTTTTTCTCAGGAATTCCTCAAAAGAGTCCCACGACTAATCCCACCGTTGGATAGAGTTTGTCTAGAGGAACATTTTGAGTGGTCACACGGCCGAATCGGACCAGAAATTTCCGAGCGCGGAGCGTGCAAACTTTTAATATTTACCCGGTTTATTTGACGTGTGTGATTTTTTTTCTCAGGAATTCATCAAAATAGTCCCACGACTGATGTGATCGTTGGATAGAGCTTGTCTAGAGGAACATTTTGAGTGGTCACACGGCCGAATCGGACCAGAAATTTCCGAGCGCGGAGCGTGCAAACTTTTAATATTTACCCGGTTTATTTGACGTGTGTGAATTTTTTTCTCAGGAATTCGTCAAAATAGTCCCACGACTGATGCCACCGTTGGATAGAGCTTGTCTAGAGGAACATTTTGAGTGGTCACACGGCCGAATCGGACCAGAAATTTCCGAGCGCGGAGCGTGCAAACTTTTAATATTTACCCGGCTCATTTGACGTGTGTGATTTTTTTTCTCAGGCATTGATCAAAATAGTCCCACGACTGATCCTACCGTTGGATAGAGCTAGTCTAGAGGAACATTTTGAGTGGTCACACGGCCGAATCGGACCAGAAATTTCCGAGCGCGGAGCGTGCAAACTTTTAATCTTTACCCGGTTTATTTGACGTGTGTGATTTTTTTTCTCAGGAATTCATCAAAATAGTCCCACGACTGATGTCACCGTTGGATAGAGCTTGTCTAGAGGAACATTTTGAGTGGTCACACGGCCGAATCGGACCAGAAATTTCCGAGCGCGGAGCGTGCAAACTTTTAATATTTACCCGGCTCATTTGACGTGTGTGATTTTTTTCTCAGGAATTCATCAAAATAGTCCCACGACTAATCCCACCGTTGGATAGAGTTTGTCTAGAGGAACATTTTGAGTGGTCACACGGCCGAATCGGACCAGAAATTTCCGAGCGCGGAGCGTGCAAACTTTTAATCTTTACCCGGTTTATTTGACGTGTGTGATTTTTTTTCTTAGGAATTCATCAAAATAGTCCCACGACTGATACCACCGTTGCATAGAGCGTATCTAGAGGAACATTTTGAGTGGTCACACGGCCGAATCGGACCAGAAATTTCCGAGCGCGGAGCGTGCAAACTTTTAATCTTTACCCGGTTTATTTGACGTGTGTGATTTTTTTTCTCAGGAATTCATCAAAATAGTCCCACGACTGATGTCACCGTTGGATAGAGCTTGTCTAGAGGAACATTTTGAGTGGTCACACGGCCGAATCGGACCAGAAATTTCCGAGCGCGGAGCGTGCAAACTTTTAATATTTACCCGGCTCATTTGACGTGTGTGATTTTTTTTCTCAGGAATTCATCAAAATAGTCCCACGACTAATCCCACCGTTGGATAGAGTTTGTCTAGAGGAACATTTTGAGTGGTCACACGGCCGAATCGGACCAGAAATTTCCGAGCGCGGAGCGTGCAAACTTTTAATCTTTACCCGGTTTTTTTGACGTGTGTGATTTTTTTTCTCAGGAATTCATCAAAATAGTCCCACGACTGATGTCACCGTTGGATAGAGCTTGTCTAGAGGAACATTTTGAGTGGTCACACGGCCGAATCGGACCAGAAATTTCCGAGCGCGGAGCGTGCAAACTTTTAATCTTTACCCGGTTTATTTGACGTGTGTGATTTTTTTTCTTAGGAATTCATCAAAATAGTCCCACGACTGATACCACCGTTGCATAGAGCGTATCTAGAGGAACATTTTGAGTGGTCACACGGCCGAATCGGACCAGAAATTTCCGAGCGCGGAGCGTGCAAACTTTTAATATTTACCCGGTTTATTTGACGTGTGTGATTTTTTTTCTCAGGAATTCATCAAAATAGTCCCACGACTGATGTCACCGTTGGATAGAGCTTGTCTAGAGGAACATTTTGAGTGGTCACACGGCCGAATCGGACCAGAAATTTCCGAGCGCGGAGCGTGCAAACTATTGATAATTACCCGGTTTATTTGAAGTGTGTGATTTCTTTTCTCAGGAATTCATCAAAATAGTCCAACGACTGATCGCACCGTTGGATAGAGCTAGTCTAGAGGAACATTTTGAGTGGTCACACGGCCGAATCGGACCAGAAATTTCCGAGCGCGGAGCGTGCAAACTTTTAATATTTACCCGGTTTATTTGACGTGTGTGATTTTTTTTCTCAGGAATTCATCAAAATAGTACCACGACTGATGTGACCGTTGGATAGAGCTTGTCTAGAGGAACATTTTAAGTGGTCACACGGCCGAATCGGAACAGAAATTTCCGAGCGCGGAGCGTGCAAACTTTTAATATTTACCCGGTTTATTTGACGTGTGTGAATTTTTTTCTCAGGAATTCGTCAAAATAGTCCCACGACTGATGCCACCGTTGGATAGAGCTTGTCTAGAGGAACATTTTGAGTGGTCACACGGCCGAATCGGGCCAGAAATTTCCGAGCGCGGAGCGTGCAAACTTTTAATATTTACCCGGCTCATTTGACGTGTGTGATTTTTTTTCTCAGGTATTGATCAAAATAGTCCCACGACTGATCCCACCGTTGGATAGAGCTAGTCTAGAGGAACATTTTGAGTGGTCACACGGCCGAATCGGACCAGAAATTTCCGAGCGCGGAGCGTGCAAACTTTTAATATTTACCCGGTTTATTTGACGTGTGTGAATTTTTTTCTCAGGAATTCATCAAAATAGTCCCACGACTAATCACACCGTTGGATAGAGTTTGTCTAGAGGAACATTTTGAGTGGTCACACGGCCGAATCGGACCAGAAATTTCCGAGCGCGGAGCGTGCAAACTTTTAATATTTACCCGGCTCATTTGACGTGTGTGATTTCTTTTCTCAGGAATTCATCAAAATAGTCCCACGACTGATGTCACCGTTGGATAGAGCTTGTCTAGAGGAACATTTTGAGTGGTCACACGGCCGAATCGGACCAGAAATTTCCGAGCGCGGAGCGTGCAAACTTTTAATATTTACCCGGTTCATTTGACGTGTGTGATTTTTTTTCTCAGGAATTCATCAAAATAGTCCCACGACTGATACCACCGTTGGATAGAGCTTGTCTAGAGGAACATTTTGAGTGGTCATACGGCCGAATCGGACCAGAAATTTCCGAGCGCGGAGCGTGCAAACTTTTTATATTTACCCGGTTTATTTGACGTGTGTGAATTTTTTTCTCAGGAATTCATCAAAATAGTCCCACGACTGATCCCACCGTTGGATAGAGCTTGTCTAGAGGAACATTTTGAGTGGTCACACGGCCGAATCGGGCCAGAAATTTCCGAGCGCGGAGCGTGCAAACTTTTAATATTTACCCGGTTTATTTGACGTGTGTGAATTTTTTTCTCAGGAATTCGTCAAAATAGTCCCACGACTGATGCCACCGTTGGATAGAGCTTGTCTAGAGGAACATTTTGAGTGGTCACACGGCCGAATCGGGCCAGAAATTTCCGAGCGCGGAGCGTGCAAACTTTTAATATTTACCCGGCTCATTTGACGTGTGTGATTTTTTTTCTCAGGTATTGATCAAAATAGTCCCACGACTGATCCCACCGTTGGATAGAGCTAGTCTAGAGGAACATTTTGAGTGGTCACACGGCCGAATCGGACCAGAAATTTCCGAGCGCGGAGCGTGCAAACTTTTAATATTTACCCGGTTTATTTGACGTGTGTGAATTTTTTTCTCAGGAATTCATCAAAATAGTCCCACGACTAATCACACCGTTGGATAGAGTTTGTCTAGAGGAACATTTTGAGTGGTCACACGGCCGAATCGGACCAGAAATTTCCGAGCGCGGAGCGTGCAAACTTTTAATATTTACCCGGCTCATTTGACGTGTGTGATTTCTTTTCTCAGGAATTCATCAAAATAGTCCCACGACTGATGTCACCGTTGGATAGAGCTTGTCTAGAGGAACATTTTGAGTGGTCACACGGCCGAATCGGACCAGAAATTTCCGAGCGCGGGGCGTGCAAACTTTTAATATTTACCCGGTTCATTTGACGTGTGTGATTTTTTTTCTCAGGAATTCATCAAAATAGTCCCACGACTGATACCACCGTTGGATAGAGCTTGTCTAGAGGAACATTTTGAGTGGTCATACGGCCGAATCGGACCAGAAATTTCCGAGCGCGGAGCGTGCAAACTTTTTATATTTACCCGGTTTATTTGACGTGTGTGAATTTTTTTCTCAGGAATTCATCAAAATAGTCCCACGACTGATCCCACCGTTGGATAGAGCTTGTCTAGAGGAACATTTTGAGTGGTCACACGGCCGAATCGGACCAGAAATTTCCGAGCGCGGAGCGTGCAAACTTTTAATATTTACCCGGTTTATTTGACGTGTGTGATTTTTTTTCTCAGGAATTCCTCAAAATAGTCCCACGACTAATCCCACCGTTGGATAGAGTTTGTCTAGAGGAACATTTTGAGTGGTCACACGGCCGAATCGGACCAGAAATTTCCGAGCGCGGAGCGTGCAAACTTTTAATATTTACCCGGTTTATTTGACGTGTGTGATTTTTTTTCTCAGGAATTCATCAAAATAGTCCCACGACTGATGTGATCGTTGGATAGAGCTTGTCTAGAGGAACATTTTGAGTGGTCACACGGCCGAATCGGACCAGAAATTTCCGAGCGCGGAGCGTGCAAACTTTTAATATTTACCCGGTTTATTTGACGTGTGTGAATTTTTTTCTCAGGAATTCGTCAAAATAGTCCCACGACTGATGCCACCGTTGGATAGAGCTTGTCTAGAGGAACATTTTGAGTGGTCACACGGCCGAATCGGACCAGAAATTTCCGAGCGCGGAGCGTGCAAACTTTTAATATTTACCCGGCTCATTTGACGTGTGTGATTTTTTTTCTCAGGCATTGATCAAAATAGTCCCACGACTGATCCTACCGTTGGATAGAGCTAGTCTAGAGGAACATTTTGAGTGGTCACACGGCCGAATCGGACCAGAAATTTCCGAGCGCGGAGCGTGCAAACTTTTAATCTTTACCCGGTTTATTTGACGTGTGTGATTTTTTTTCTCAGGAATTCATCAAAATAGTCCCACGACTGATGTCACCGTTGGATAGAGCTTGTCTAGAGGAACATTTTGAGTGGTCACACGGCCGAATCGGACCAGAAATTTCCGAGCGCGGAGCGTGCAAACTTTTAATCTTTACCCGGTTTATTTGACGTGTGTGATTTTTTTTCTTAGGAATTCATCAAAATAGTCCCACGACTGATACCACCGTTGCATAGAGCGTATCTAGAGGAACATTTTGAGTGGTCACACGGCCGAATCGGGCCAGAAATTTCCGAGCGCGGAGCGTGCAAACTTTTAATATTTACCCGGCTCATTTGACGTGTGTGATTTTTTTTCTCAGGCATTGATCAAAATAGTCCCACGACTGATCCTACCGTTGGATAGAGCTTGTCTAGAGGAACATTTTGAGTGGTCACACGGCCGAATCGGACCAGAAATTTCCGAGCGCGGAGCGTGCAAACTTTTAATCTTTACCCGGTTTTTTTGACGTGTGTGATTTTTTTTCTCAGGAATTCATCAAAATAGTCCCACGACTGATGTCACCGTTGGATAGAGCTTGTCTAGAGGAACATTTTGAGTGGTCACACGGCCGAATCGGACCAGAAATTTCCGAGCGCGGAGCGTGCAAACTTTTAATCTTTACCCGGTTTATTTGACGTGTGTGATTTTTTTTCTTAGGAATTCATCAAAATAGTCCCACGACTGATGTCACCGTTGGATAGAGCTTGTCTAGAGGAACATTTTGAGTGGTCACACGGCCGAATCGGACCAGAAATTTCCGAGCGCGGAGCGTGCAAACTTTTAATATTTACCCGGTTCATTTGACGTGTGTGATTTTTTTTCTCAGGAATTCATCAAAATAGTCCCACGACTGATACCACCGTTGGATAGAGCTTGTCTAGAGGAACATTTTGAGTGGTCATACGGCCGAATCGGACCAGAAATTTCCGAGCGCGGAGCGTGCAAACTTTTTATATTTACCCGGTTTATTTGACGTGTGTGAATTTTTTTCTCAGGAATTCATCAAAATAGTCCCACGACTGATCCCACCGTTGGATAGAGCTTGTCTAGAGGAACATTTTGAGTGGTCACACGGCCGAATCGGACCAGAAATTTCCGAGCGCGGAGCGTGCAAACTTTTAATATTTACCCGGTTTATTTGACGTGTGTGATTTTTTTTCTCAGGAATTCCTCAAAATAGTCCCACGACTGATGTGATCGTTGGATAGAGCTTGTCTAGAGGAACATTTTGAGTGGTCACACGGCCGAATCGGACCAGAAATTTCCGAGCGCGGAGCGTGCAAACTTTTTATATTTACCCGGTTTATTTGACGTGTGTGAATTTTTTTCTCAGGAATTCATCAAAATAGTCCCACGACTGATCCCACCGTTGGATAGAGCTTGTCTAGAGGAACATTTTGAGTGGTCACACGGCCGAATCGGACCAGAAATTTCCGAGCGCGGAGCGTGCAAACTTTTAATATTTACCCGGTTTATTTGACGTGTGTGATTTTTTTTCTCAGGAATTCCTCAAAATAGTCCCACGACTAATCCCACCGTTGGATAGAGTTTGTCTAGAGGAACATTTTGAGTGGTCACACGGCCGAATCGGACCAGAAATTTCCGAGCGCGGAGCGTGCAAACTTTTAATATTTACCCGGTTTATTTGACGTGTGTGATTTTTTTTCTCAGGAATTCATCAAAATAGTCCCACGACTGATGTGATCGTTGGATAGAGCTTGTCTAGAGGAACATTTTGAGTGGTCACACGGCCGAATCGGACCAGAAATTTCCGAGCGCGGAGCGTGCAAACTTTTAATATTTACCCGGTTTATTTGACGTGTGTGAATTTTTTTCTCAGGAATTCGTCAAAATAGTCCCACGACTGATGCCACCGTTGGATAGAGCTTGTCTAGAGGAACATTTTGAGTGGTCACACGGCCGAATCGGACCAGAAATTTCCGAGCGCGGAGCGTGCAAACTTTTAATATTTACCCGGCTCATTTGACGTGTGTGATTTTTTTTCTCAGGCATTGATCAAAATAGTCCCACGACTGATCCTACCGTTGGATAGAGCTAGTCTAGAGGAACATTTTGAGTGGTCACACGGCCGAATCGGACCAGAAATTTCCGAGCGCGGAGCGTGCAAACTTTTAATCTTTACCCGGTTTATTTGACGTGTGTGATTTTTTTTCTCAGGAATTCATCAAAATAGTCCCACGACTGATGTCACCGTTGGATAGAGCTTGTCTAGAGGAACATTTTGAGTGGTCACACGGCCGAATCGGACCAGAAATTTCCGAGCGCGGAGCGTGCAAACTTTTAATCTTTACCCGGTTTTTTTGACGTGTGTGATTTTTTTTCTCAGGAATTCATCAAAATAGTCCCACGACTGATGTCACCGTTGGATAGAGCTTGTCTAGAGGAACATTTTGAGTGGTCACACGGCCGAATCGGACCAGAAATTTCCGAGCGCGGAGCGTGCAAACTTTTAATCTTTACCCGGTTTATTTGACGTGTGTGATTTTTTTTCTTAGGAATTCATCAAAATAGTCCCACGACTGATACCACCGTTGCATAGAGCGTATCTAGAGGAACATTTTGAGTGGTCACACGGCCGAATCGGGCCAGAAATTTCCGAGCGCGGAGCGTGCAAACTTTTAATACTTACCCGGTTTATTTGACGTGTGTGAATTTTTTTCTCAGGAATTCGTCAAAATAGTCCCACGACTGATGCCACCGTTGGATAGAGCTTGTCTAGAGGAACATTTTGAGTGGTCACACGGCCGAATCGGGCCAGAAATTTCCGAGCGCGGAGCGTGCAAACTTTTAATATTTACCCGGCTCATTTGACGTGTGTGATTTTTTTTCTCAGGTATTGATCAAAATAGTCCCACGACTGATCCCACCGTTGGATAGAGCTAGTCTAGAGGAACATTTTGAGTGGTCACACGGCCGAATCGGGCCAGAAATTTCCGAGCGCGGAGCGTGCAAACTTTTAATACTTACCCGGTTTATTTGACGTGTGTGAATTTTTTTCTCAGGAATTCGTCAAAATAGTCCCACGACTGATGCCACCGTTGGATAGAGCTTGTCTAGAGGAACATTTTGAGTGGTCACACGGCCGAATCGGGCCAGAAATTTCCGAGCGCGGAGCGTGCAAACTTTTAATATTTACCCGGCTCATTTGACGTGTGTGATTTTTTTTCTCAGGTATTGATCAAAATAGTCCCACGACTAATCACACCGTTGGATAGAGTTTGTCTAGAGGAACATTTTGAGTGGTCACACGGCCGAATCGGACCAGAAATTTCCGAGCGCGGAGCGTGCAAACTATTGATAATTTCCCGGTTTATTTGAAGTGTGTGATTTTTTTTCTCAGGAATTCATCAAAATAGTCTCACGACTGATCCCACCGTTGGATAGAGCGTGTCTAGAGGAACATTTTGAGTGGTCACACGGCCGAATCGGACCAGAAATTTCCGAGCGCGGAGCGTGCAAACTTTTAATATTTACCCGGTTTATTTGACGTGTGTGATTTTTTTTCTCAGGAATTCATCAAAATAGTCCCACGACTGATGTCACCGTTGGATAGAGCTTGTCTAGAGGAACATTTTGAGTGGTCACACGGCCGAATCGGGCCAGAAATTTCCGAGCGCGGAGCGTGCAAACTTTTAATATTTACCCGGTTTATTTGACGTGTGTGAATTTTTTTCTCAGGAATTCATCAAAATAGTCCCACGACTAATCACACCGTTGGATAGAGCTTGTCTAGAGGAACATTTTGAGTGGTCACACGGCCGAATCGGACCAGAAATTTCCGAGCGCGGAGCGTGCAAACTATTGATAATTACCCGGTTTATTTGAAGTGTGTGATTTCTTTTCTCAGGAATTCATCAAAATAGTCCAACGACTGATCGCACCGTTGGATAGAGCTAGTCTAGAGGAACATTTTGAGTGGTCACACGGCCGAATCGGACCAGAAATTTCCGAGCGCGGAGCGTGCAAACTTTTAATATTTACCCGGTTTATTTGACGTGTGTGATTTTTTTTCTCAGGAATTCATCAAAATAGTACCACGACTGATGTGACCGTTGGATAGAGCTTGTCTAGAGGAACATTTTGAGTGGTCACACGGCCGAATCGGAACAGAAATTTCCGAGCGCGGAGCGTGCAAACTTTTAATATTTACCCGATTTATTTGACGTGTGTGAATTCTTTTCTCAGGAATTCGTCAAAATAGTCCCACGACTGATGCCACCGTTGGATAGAGCTTGTCTAGAGGAACATTTTGAGTGGTCACACGGCCGAATCGGGCCAGAAATTTCCGAGCGCGGAGCGTGCAAACTTTTAATATTTACCCGGCTCATTTGACGTGTGTGATTTTTTTTCTCAGGTATTGATCAAAATAGTCCCACGACTGATCCCACCGTTGGATAGAGCTAGTCTAGAGGAACATTTTGAGTGGTCACACGGCCGAATCCGACCAGAAATTTCCGAGCGCGGAGCGTGCAAACTTTTAATATTTACCCGGTTTATTTGACGTGTGTGAATTTTTTTCTCAGGAATTCATCAAAATAGTCCCACGACTAATCACACCGTTGGATAGAGTTTGTCTAGAGGAACATTTTGAGTGGTCACACGGCCGAATCGGACCAGAAATTTCCGAGCGCGGAGCGTGCAAACTTTTAATATTTACCCGGCTCATTTGACGTGTGTGATTTTTTTTCTCAGGAATTCATCAAAATAGTCCCACGACTGATACCACCGTTGGATAGAGCTTGTCTAGAGGAACATTTTGAGTGGTCACACGGCCGAATCGGACCAGAAATTTCCGAGCGCGGAGCGTGCAAACTTTTAATATTTACCCGGTTCATTTGACGTGTGTGATTTTTTTTCTCAGGAATTCATCAAAATAGTCCCACGACTGATACCACCGTTGGATAGAGCTTGTCTAGAGGAACATTTTGAGTGGTCATACGGCCGAATCGGACCAGAAATTTCCGAGCGCGGAGCGTGCAAACTTTTTATATTTACCCGGTTTATTTGACGTGTGTGAATTTTTTTCTCAGGAATTCATCAAAATAGTCCCACGACTGATCCCACCGTTGGATAGAGCTTGTCTAGAGGAACATTTTGAGTGGTCACACGGCCGAATCGGACCAGAAATTTCCGAGCGCGGAGCGTGCAAACTTTTAATATTTACCCGGTTTATTTGACGTGTGTGATTTTTTTTCTCAGGAATTCCTCAAAATAGTCCCACGACTGATGTGATCGTTGGATAGAGCTTGTCTAGAGGAACATTTTGAGTGGTCACACGGCCGAATCGGACCAGAAATTTCCGAGCGCGGAGCGTGCAAACTTTTAATATTTACCCGGTTTATTTGACGTGTGTGAATTTTTTTCTCAGGAATTCGTCAAAATAGTCCCACGACTGATACCACCGTTGCATAGAGCGTATCTAGAGGAACATTTTGAGTGGTCACACGGCCGAATCGGGCCAGAAATTTCCGAGCGCGGAGCGTGCAAACTTTTAATACTTACCCGGTTTATTTGACGTGTGTGAATTTTTTTCTCAGGAATTCGTCAAAATAGTCCCACGACTGATGCCACCGTTGGATAGAGCTTGTCTAGAGGAACATTTTGAGTGGTCACACGGCCGAATCGGGCCAGAAATTTCCGAGCGCGGAGCGTGCAAACTTTTAATATTTACCCGGCTCATTTGACGTGTGTGATTTTTTTTCTCAGGTATTGATCAAAATAGTCCCACGACTGATCCCACCGTTGGATAGAGCTAGTCTAGAGGAACATTTTGAGTGGTCACACGGCCGAATCGGGCCAGAAATTTCCGAGCGCGGAGCGTGCAAACTTTTAATACTTACCCGGTTTATTTGACGTGTGTGAATTTTTTTCTCAGGAATTCGTCAAAATAGTCCCACGACTGATGCCACCGTTGGATAGAGCTTGTCTAGAGGAACATTTTGAGTGGTCACACGGCCGAATCGGGCCAGAAATTTCCGAGCGCGGAGCGTGCAAACTTTTAATATTTACCCGGCTCATTTGACGTGTGTGATTTTTTTTCTCAGGTATTGATCAAAATAGTCCCACGACTAATCACACCGTTGGATAGAGTTTGTCTAGAGGAACATTTTGAGTGGTCACACGGCCGAATCGGACCAGAAATTTCCGAGCGCGGAGCGTGCAAACTATTGATAATTTCCCGGTTTATTTGAAGTGTGTGATTTTTTTTCTCAGGAATTCATCAAAATAGTCTCACGACTGATCCCACCGTTGGATAGAGCGTGTCTAGAGGAACATTTTGAGTGGTCACACGGCCGAATCGGAACAGAAATTTCCGAGCGCGGAGCGTGCAAACTTTTAATATTTACCCGGTTTATTTGACGTGTGTGATTTTTTTTCTCAGGAATTCATCAAAATAGTCCCACGACTGATGTCACCGTTGGATAGAGCTTGTCTAGAGGAACATTTTGAGTGGTCACACGGCCGAATCGGGCCAGAAATTTCCGAGCGCGGAGCGTGCAAACTTTTAATATTTACCCGGTTTATTTGACGTGTGTGAATTTTTTTCTCAGGAATTCATCAAAATAGTCCCACGACTAATCACACCGTTGGATAGAGCTTGTCTAGAGGAACATTTTGAGTGGTCACACGGCCGAATCGGACCAGAAATTTCCGAGCGCGGAGCGTGCAAACTATTGATAATTACCCGGTTTATTTGAAGTGTGTGATTTCTTTTCTCAGGAATTCATCAAAATAGTCCAACGACTGATCGCACCGTTGGATAGAGCTAGTCTAGAGGAACATTTTGAGTGGTCACACGGCCGAATCGGACCAGAAATTTCCGAGCGCGGAGCGTGCAAACTTTTAATATTTACCCGGTTTATTTGACGTGTGTGATTTTTTTTCTCAGGAATTCATCAAAATAGTACCACGACTGATGTGACCGTTGGATAGAGCTTGTCTAGAGGAACATTTTGAGTGGTCACACGGCCGAATCGGAACAGAAATTTCCGAGCGCGGAGCGTGCAAACTTTTAATATTTACCCGATTTATTTGACGTGTGTGAATTTTTTTCTCAGGAATTCGTCAAAATAGTCCCACGACTGATGCCACCGTTGGATAGAGCTTGTCTAGAGGAACATTTTGAGTGGTCACACGGCCGAATCGGGCCAGAAATTTCCGAGCGCGGAGCGTGCAAACTTTTAATATTTACCCGGCTCATTTGACGTGTGTGATTTTTTTTCCCAGGTATTGATCAAAATAGTCCCACGACTGATCCCACCGTTGGATAGAGCTAGTCTAGAGGAACATTTTGAGTGGTCACACGGCCGAATCGGACCAGAAATTTCCGAGCGCGGAGCGTGCAAACTTTTAATATTTACCCGGTTTATTTGACGTGTGTGAATTTTTTTCTCAGGAATTCATCAAAATAGTCCCACGACTAATCACACCGTTGGATAGAGTTTGTCTAGAGGAACATTTTGAGTGGTCACACGGCCGAATCGGACCAGAAATTTCCGAGCGCGGAGCGTGCAAACTTTTAATATTTACCCGGCTCATTTGACGTGTGTGATTTTTTTTCTCAGGAATTCATCAAAATAGTCCCACGACTGATGTCACCGTTGGATAGAGCTTGTCTAGAGGAACATTTTGAGTGGTCACACGGCCGAATCGGACCAGAAATTTCCGAGCGCGGAGCGTGCAAACTTTTAATATTTACCCGGTTCATTTGACGTGTGTGATTTTTTTTCTCAGGAATTCATCAAAATAGTCCCACGACTGATACCACCGTTGGATAGAGCTTGTCTAGAGGAACATTTTGAGTGGTCATACGGCCGAATCGGACCAGAAATTTCCGAGCGCGGAGCGTGCAAACTTTTAATATTTACCCGGTTTATTTGACGTGTGTGATTTTTTTTCTCAGGAATTCCTCAAAATAGTCCCACGACTGATGTGATCGTTGGATAGAGCTTGTCTAGAGGAACATTTTGAGTGGTCACACGGCCGAATCGGACCAGAAATTTCCGAGCGCGGAGCGTGCAAACTTTTAATATTTACCCGGTTTATTTGACGTGTGTGAATTTTTTTCTCAGGAATTCGTCAAAATAGTCCCACGACTGATACCACCGTTGCATAGAGCGTATCTAGAGGAACATTTTGAGTGGTCACACGGCCGAATCGGGCCAGAAATTTCCGAGCGCGGAGCGTGCAAACTTTTAATACTTACCCGGTTTATTTGACGTGTGTGAATTTTTTTCTCAGGAATTCGTCAAAATAGTCCCACGACTGATGCCACCGTTGGATAGAGCTTGTCTAGAGGAACATTTTGAGTGGTCACACGGCCGAATCGGGCCAGAAATTTCCGAGCGCGGAGCGTGCAAACTTTTAATATTTACCCGGCTCATTTGACGTGTGTGATTTTTTTTCTCAGGTATTGATCAAAATAGTCCCACGACTAATCACACCGTTGGATAGAGTTTGTCTAGAGGAACATTTTGAGTGGTCACACGGCCGAATCGGACCAGAAATTTCCGAGCGCGGAGCGTGCAAACTATTGATAATTTCCCGGTTTATTTGAAGTGTGTGATTTTTTTTCTCAGGAATTCATCAAAATAGTCTCACGACTGATCCCACCGTTGGATAGAGCGTGTCTAGAGGAACATTTTGAGTGGTCACACGGCCGAATCGGACCAGAAATTTCCGAGCGCGGAGCGTGCAAACTTTTAATATTTACCCGGTTTATTTGACGTGTGTGATTTTTTTTCTCAGGAATTCATCAAAATAGTCCCACGACTGATGTCACCGTTGGATAGAGCTTGTCTAGAGGAACATTTTGAGTGGTCACACGGCCGAATCGGGCCAGAAATTTCCGAGCGCGGAGCGTGCAAACTTTTAATATTTACCCGGTTTATTTGACGTGTGTGAATTTTTTTCTCAGGAATTCATCAAAATAGTCCCACGACTAATCACACCGTTGGATAGAGCTTGTCTAGAGGAACATTTTGAGTGGTCACACGGCCGAATCGGACCAGAAATTTCCGAGCGCGGAGCGTGCAAACTATTGATAATTACCCGGTTTATTTGAAGTGTGTGATTTCTTTTCTCAGGAATTCATCAAAATAGTCCAACGACTGATCGCACCGTTGGATAGAGCTAGTCTAGAGGAACATTTTGAGTGGTCACACGGCCGAATCGGACCAGAAATTTCCGAGCGCGGAGCGTGCAAACTTTTAATATTTACCCGGTTTATTTGACGTGTGTGATTTTTTTTCTCAGGAATTCATCAAAATAGTACCACGACTGATGTGACCGTTGGATAGAGCTTGTCTAGAGGAACATTTTGAGTGGTCACACGGCCGAATCGGAACAGAAATTTCCGAGCGCGGAGCGTGCAAACTTTTAATATTTACCCGATTTATTTGACGTGTGTGAATTTTTTTCTCAGGAATTCGTCAAAATAGTCCCACGACTGATGCCACCGTTGGATAGAGCTTGTCTAGAGGAACATTTTGAGTGGTCACACGGCCGAATCGGGCCAGAAATTTCCGAGCGCGGAGCGTGCAAACTTTTAATATTTACCCGGCTCATTTGACGTGTGTGATTTTTTTTCTCAGGTATTGATCAAAATAGTCCCACGACTGATCCCACCGTTGGATAGAGCTAGTCTAGAGGAACATTTTGAGTGGTCACACGGCCGAATCGGACCAGAAATTTCCGAGCGCGGAGCGTGCAAACTTTTAATATTTACCCGGTTTATTTGACGTGTGTGAATTTTTTTCTCAGGAATTCATCAAAATAGTCCCACGACTAATCACACCGTTGGATAGAGTTTGTCTAGAGGAACATTTTGAGTGGTCACACGGCCGAATCGGACCAGAAATTTCCGAGCGCGGAGCGTGCAAACTTTTAATATTTACCCGGCTCATTTGACGTGTGTGATTTTTTTTCTCAGGAATTCATCAAAATAGTCCCACGACTGATGTCACCGTTGGATAGAGCTTGTCTAGAGGAACATTTTGAGTGGTCACACGGCCGAATCGGACCAGAAATTTCCGAGCGCGGAGCGTGCAAACTTTTAATATTTACCCGGTTCATTTGACGTGTGTGATTTTTTTTCTCAGGAATTCATCAAAATAGTCCCACGACTGATACCACCGTTGGATAGAGCTTGTCTAGAGGAACATTTTGAGTGGTCATACGGCCGAATCGGACCAGAAATTTCCGAGCGCGGAGCGTGCAAACTTTTTATATTTACCCGGTTTATTTGACGTGTGTGAATTTTTTTCTCAGGAATTCATCAAAATAGTCCCACGACTGATCCCACCGTTGGATAGAGCTTGTCTAGAGGAACATTTTGAGTGGTCACACGGCCGAATCGGACCAGAAATTTCCGAGCGCGGAGCGTGCAAACTTTTAATATTTACCCGGTTTATTTGACGTGTGTGATTTTTTTTCTCAGGAATTCCTCAAAATAGTCCCACGACTAATCCCACCGTTGGATAGAGTTTGTCTAGAGGAACATTTTGAGTGGTCACACGGCCGAATCGGACCAGAAATTTCCGAGCGCGGAGCGTGCAAACTTTTAATATTTACCCGGTTTATTTGACGTGTGTGATTTTTTTTCTCAGGAATTCATCAAAATAGTCCCACGACTGATGTGATCGTTGGATAGAGCTTGTCTAGAGGAACATTTTGAGTGGTCACACGGCCGAATCGGACCAGAAATTTCCGAGCGCGGTGCGTGCAAACTTTTAATATTTACCCGGTTTATTTGACGTGTGTGAATTTTTTTCTCAGGAATTCGTCAAAATAGTCCCACGACTGATGCCACCGTTGGATAGAGCTTGTCTAGAGGAACATTTTGAGTGGTCACACGGCCGAATCGGACCAGAAATTTCCGAGCGCGGAGCGTGCAAACTTTTAATATTTACCCGGCTCATTTGACGTGTGTGATTTTTTTTCTCAGGAATTCATCAAAATAGTCCCACGACTAATCCCACCGTTGGATAGAGTTTGTCTAGAGGAACATTTTGAGTGGTCACACGGCCGAATCGGACCAGAAATTTCCGAGCGCGGAGCGTGCAAACTTTTAATCTTTACCCGGTTTTTTTGACGTGTGTGATTTTTTTTCTCAGGAATTCATCAAAATAGTCCCACGACTGATGTCACCGTTGGATAGAGCTTGTCTAGAGGAACATTTTGAGTGGTCACACGGCCGAATCGGACCAGAAATTTCCGAGCGCGGAGCGTGCAAACTTTTAATCTTTACCCGGTTTATTTGACGTGTGTGATTTTTTTTCTTAGGAATTCATCAAAATAGTCCCACGACTGATACCACCGTTGCATAGAGCGTATCTAGAGGAACATTTTGAGTGGTCACACGGCCGAATCGGGCCAGAAATTTCCGAGCGCGGAGCGTGCAAACTTTTAATACTTACCCGGTTTATTTGACGTGTGTGAATTTTTTTCTCAGGAATTCGTCAAAATAGTCCCACGACTGATGCCACCGTTGGATAGAGCTTGTCTAGAGGAACATTTTGAGTGGTCACACGGCCGAATCGGGCCAGAAATTTCCGAGCGCGGAGCGTGCAAACTTTTAATATTTACCCGGCTCATTTGACGTGTGTGATTTTTTTTCTCAGGTATTGATCAAAATAGTCCCACGACTGATCCCACCGTTGGATAGAGCTAGTCTAGAGGAACATTTTGAGTGGTCACACGGCCGAATCGGACCAGAAATTTCCGAGCGCGGAGCGTGCAAACTTTTAATATTTACCCGGTTTATTTGACGTGTGTGAATTTTTTTCTCAGGAATTCATCAAAATAGTCCCACGACTAATCACACCGTTGGATAGAGTTTGTCTAGAGGAACATTTTGAGTGGTCACACGGCCGAATCGGACCAGAAATTTCCGAGCGCGGAGCGTGCAAACTATTGATAATTTCCCGGTTTATTTGAAGTGTGTGATTTTTTTTCTCAGGAATTCATCAAAATAGTCTCACGACTGATCCCACCGTTGGATAGAGCGTGTCTAGAGGAACATTTTGAGTGGTCACACGGCCGAATCGGACCAGAAATTTCCGAGCGCGGAGCGTGCAAACTTTTAATATTTACCCGGTTTATTTGACGTGTGTGATTTTTTTTCTCAGGAATTCATCAAAATAGTCCCACGACTGATGTCACCGTTGGATAGAGCTTGTCTAGAGGAACATTTTGAGTGGTCACACGGCCGAATCGGACCAGAAATTTCCGAGCGCGGAGCGTGCAAACTTTTAATATTTACCCGGTTCATTTGACGTGTGTGATTTTTTTTCTCAGGAATTCATCAAAATAGTCCCACGACTGATACCACCGTTGGATAGAGCTTGTCTAGAGGAACATTTTGAGTGGTCATACGGCCGAATCGGACCAGAAATTTCCGAGCGCGGAGCGTGCAAACTTTTTATATTTACCCGGTTTATTTGACGTGTGTGAATTTTTTTCTCAGGAATTCATCAAAATAGTCCCACGACTGATGTCACCGTTGGATAGAGCTTGTCTAGAGGAACATTTTGAGTGGTCACACGGCCGAATCGGACCAGAAATTTCCGAGCGCGGAGCGTGCAAACTTTTAATCTTTACCCGGTTTATTTGACGTGTGTGATTTTTTTTCTTAGGAATTCATCAAAATAGTCCCACGACTGATACCACCGTTGCATAGAGCGTATCTAGAGGAACATTTTGAGTGGTCACACGGCCGAATCGGGCCAGAAATTTCCGAGCGCGGAGCGTGCAAACTTTTAATACTTACCCGGTTTATTTGACGTGTGTGAATTTTTTTCTCAGGAATTCGTCAAAATAGTCCCACGACTGATGCCACCGTTGGATAGAGCTTGTCTAGAGGAACATTTTGAGTGGTCACACGGCCGAATCGGGCCAGAAATTTCCGAGCGCGGAGCGTGCAAACTTTTAATATTTACCCGGCTCATTTGACGTGTGTGATTTTTTTTCTCAGGTATTGATCAAAATAGTCCCACGACTGATCCCACCGTTGGATAGAGCTAGTCTAGAGGAACATTTTGAGTGGTCACACGGCCGAATCGGACCAGAAATTTCCGAGCGCGGAGCGTGCAAACTTTTAATATTTACCCGGTTTATTTGACGTGTGTGAATTTTTTTCTCAGGAATTCATCAAAATAGTCCCACGACTAATCACACCGTTGGATAGAGTTTGTCTAGAGGAACATTTTGAGTGGTCACACGGCCGAATCGGACCAGAAATTTCCGAGCGCGGAGCGTGCAAACTATTGATAATTTCCCGGTTTATTTGAAGTGTGTGATTTTTTTTCTCAGGAATTCATCAAAATAGTCTCACGACTGATCCCACCGTTGGATAGAGCGTGTCTAGAGGAACATTTTGAGTGGTCACACGGCCGAATCGGACCAGAAATTTCCGAGCGCGGAGCGTGCAAACTTTTAATATTTACCCGGTTTATTTGACGTGTGTGATTTTTTTTCTCAGGAATTCATCAAAATAGTCCCACGACTGATGTCACCGTTGGATAGAGCTTGTCTAGAGGAACATTTTGAGTGGTCACACGGCCGAATCGGACCAGAAATTTCCGAGCGCGGAGCGTGCAAACTTTTAATATTTACCCGGTTCATTTGACGTGTGTGATTTTTTTTCTCAGGAATTCATCAAAATAGTCCCACGACTGATACCACCGTTGGATAGAGCTTGTCTAGAGGAACATTTTGAGTGGTCATACGGCCGAATCGGACCAGAAATTTTCGAGCGCGGAGCGTGCAAACTTTTTATATTTACCCGGTTTATTTGACGTGTGTGAATTTTTTTCTCAGGAATTCATCAAAATAGTCCCACGACTGATCCCACCGTTGGATAGAGCTTGTCTAGAGGAACATTTTGAGTGGTCACACGGCCGAATCGGACCAGAAATTTCCGAGCGCGGAGCGTGCAAACTTTTAATATTTACCCGGTTAATTTGACGTGTGTGATTTTTTTTCTCAGGAATTCATCAAAATAGTCCCACGACTGATGTGATCGTTGGATAGAGCTTGTCTAGAGGAACATTTTGAGTGGTCACACGGCCGAATCGGACCAGAAATTTCCGAGCGCGGAGCGTGCAAACTTTTAATATTTACCCGGTTTATTTGACGTGTGTGAATTTTTTTCTCAGGAATTCGTCAAAATAGTCCCACGACTGATGCCACCGTTGGATAGAGCTTGTCTAGAGGAACATTTTGAGTGGTCACACGGCCGAATCGGACCAGAAATTTCCGAGCGCGGAGCGTGCAAACTTTTAATATTTACCCGGCTCATTTGACGTGTGTGATTTTTTTTCTCAGGCATTGATCAAAATAGTCCCACGACTGATCCTACCGTTGGATAGAGCTAGTCTAGAGGAACATTTTGAGTGGTCACACGGCCGAATCGGACCAGAAATTTCCGAGCGCGGAGCGTGCAAACTTTTAATCTTTACCCGGTTTATTTGACGTGTGTGATTTTTTTTCTCAGGAATTCATCAAAATAGTCCCACGACTGATGTCACCGTTGGATAGAGCTTGTCTAGAGGAACATTTTGAGTGGTCACACGGCCGAATCGGACCAGAAATTTCCGAGCGCGGAGCGTGCAAACTTTTAATATTTACCCGGCTCATTTGACGTGTGTGATTTTTTTTCTCAGGAATTCATCAAAATAGTCCCACGACTAATCCCACCGTTGGATAGAGTTTGTCTAGAGGAACATTTTGAGTGGTCACACGGCCGAATCGGACCAGAAATTTCCGAGCGCGGAGCGTGCAAACTTTTAATCTTTACCCGGTTTTTTTGACGTGTGTGATTTTTTTTCTCAGGAATTCATCAAAATAGTCCCACGACTGATGTCACCGTTGGATAGAGCTTGTCTAGAGGAACATTTTGAGTGGTCACACGGCCGAATCGGACCAGAAATTTCCGAGCGCGGAGCGTGCAAACTTTTAATCTTTACCCGGTTTATTTGACGTGTGTGATTTTTTTTCTCAGGAATTCATCAAAATAGTCCCACGACTGATACCACCGTTGGATAGAGCTTGTCTAGAGGAACATTTTGAGTGGTCATACGGCCGAATCGGACCAGAAATTTCCGAGCGCGGAGCGTGCAAACTTTTTATATTTACCCGGTTTATTTGACGTGTGTGAATTTTTTTCTCAGGAATTCATCAAAATAGTCCCACGACTGATCCCACCGTTGGATAGAGCTTGTCTAGAGGAACATTTTGAGTGGTCACACGGCCGAATCGGACCAGAAATTTCCGAGCGCGGAGCGTGCAAACTTTTAATATTTACCCGGTTAATTTGACGTGTGTGATTTTTTTTCTCAGGAATTCATCAAAATAGTCCCACGACTGATGTGATCGTTGGATAGAGCTTGTCTAGAGGAACATTTTGAGTGGTCACACGGCCGAATCGGACCAGAAATTTCCGAGCGCGGAGCGTGCAAACTTTTAATATTTACCCGGTTTATTTGACGTGTGTGAATTTTTTTCTCAGGAATTCGTCAAAATAGTCCCACGACTGATGCCACCGTTGGATAGAGCTTGTCTAGAGGAACATTTTGAGTGGTCACACGGCCGAATCGGACCAGAAATTTCCGAGCGCGGAGCGTGCAAACTTTTAATATTTACCCGGCTCATTTGACGTGTGTGATTTTTTTTCTCAGGCATTGATCAAAATAGTCCCACGACTGATCCTACCGTTGGATAGAGCTAGTCTAGAGGAACATTTTGAGTGGTCACACGGCCGAATCGGACCAGAAATTTCCGAGCGCGGAGCGTGCAAACTTTTAATCTTTACCCGGTTTATTTGACGTGTGTGATTTTTTTTCTCAGGAATTCATCAAAATAGTCCCACGACTGATGTCACCGTTGGATAGAGCTTGTCTAGAGGAACATTTTGAGTGGTCACACGGCCGAATCGGACCAGAAATTTCCGAGCGCGGAGCGTGCAAACTTTTAATATTTACCCGGCTCATTTGACGTGTGTGATTTTTTTTCTCAGGAATTCATCAAAATAGTCCCACGACTAATCCCACCGTTGGATAGAGTTTGTCTAGAGGAACATTTTGAGTGGTCACACGGCCGAATCGGACCAGAAATTTCCGAGCGCGGAGCGTGCAAACTTTTAATCTTTACCCGGTTTTTTTGACGTGTGTGATTTTTTTTCTCAGGAATTCATCAAAATAGTCCCACGACTGATGTCACCGTTGGATAGAGCTTGTCTAGAGGAACATTTTGAGTGGTCACACGGCCGAATCGGACCAGAAATTTCCGAGCGCGGAGCGTGCAAACTTTTAATCTTTACCCGGTTTATTTGACGTGTGTGATTTTTTTTCTTAGGAATTCATCAAAATAGTCCCACGACTGATCCCACCGTTGGATAGAGCTTGTCTAGAGGAACATTTTGAGTGGTCACACGGCCGAATCGGACCAGAAATTTCCGAGCGCGGAGCGTGCAAACTTTTAATATTTACACGGTTTATTTGACGTGTGTGATTTTTTTTCTCAGGAATTCATCAAAATAGTCCCACGACTGATGTCACCGTTGGATAGAGCTTGTCTAGAGGAACATTTTGAGTGGTCACACGGCCGAATCGGGCCAGAAATTTCCGAGCGCGGAGCGTGCAAACTTTTAATATTTACCCGGTTTATTTGACGTGTGTGAATTTTTTTCTCAGGAATTCATCAAAATAGTCCCACGACTAATCACACCGTTGGATAGAGCTTGTCTAGAGGAACATTTTGAGTGGTCACACGGCCGAATCGGACCAGAAATTTCCGAGCGCGGAGCGTGCAAACTATTGATAATTACCCGGTTTATTTGAAGTGTGTGATTTCTTTTCTCAGGAATTCATCAAAATAGTCCAACGACTGATCGCACCGTTGGATAGAGCTAGTCTAGAGGAACATTTTGAGTGGTCACACGGCCGAATCGGACCAGAAATTTCCGAGCGCGGAGCGTGCAAACTTTTAATATTTACCCGGTTTATTTGACGTGTGTGATTTTTTTTCTCAGGAATTCATCAAAATAGTACCACGACTGATGTGACCGTTGGATAGAGCTTGTCTAGAGGAACATTTTGAGTGGTCACACGGCCGAATCGGAACAGAAATTTCCGAGCGCGGAGCGTGCAAACTTTTAATATTTACCCGATTTATTTGACGTGTGTGAATTTTTTTCTCAGGAATTCGTCAAAATAGTCCCACGACTGATGCCACCGTTGGATAGAGCTTGTCTAGAGGAACATTTTGAGTGGTCACACGGCCGAATCGGGCCAGAAATTTCCGAGCGCGGAGCGTGCAAACTTTTAATATTTACCCGGCTCATTTGACGTGTGTGATTTTTTTTCTCAGGTATTGATCAAAATAGTCCCACGACTGATCCCACCGTTGGATAGAGCTAGTCTAGAGGAACATTTTGAGTGGTCACACGGCCGAATCGGACCAGAAATTTCCGAGCGCGGAGCGTGCAAACTTTTAATATTTACCCGGTTTATTTGACGTGTGTGAATTTTTTTCTCAGGAATTCATCAAAATAGTCCCACGACTAATCACACCGTTGGATAGAGTTTGTCTAGAGGAACATTTTGAGTGGTCACACGGCCGAATCGGACCAGAAATTTCCGAGCGCGGAGCGTGCAAACTTTTAATATTTACCCGGCTCATTTGACGTGTGTGATTTTTTTTCTCAGGAATTCATCAAAATAGTCCCACGACTGATGTCACCGTTGGATAGAGCTTGTCTAGAGGAACATTTTGAGTGGTCACACGGCCGAATCGGACCAGAAATTTCCGAGCGCGGAGCGTGCAAACTTTTAATATTTACCCGGTTCATTTGACGTGTGTGATTTTTTTTCTCAGGAATTCATCAAAATAGTCCCACGACTGATACCACCGTTGGATAGAGCTTGTCTAGAGGAACATTTTGAGTGGTCATACGGCCGAATCGGACCAGAAATTTCCGAGCGCGGAGCGTGCAAACTTTTTATATTTACCCGGTTTATTTGACGTGTGTGAATTTTTTTCTCAGGAATTCATCAAAATAGTCCCACGACTGATCCCACCGTTGGATAGAGCTTGTCTAGAGGAACATTTTGAGTGGTCACACGGCCGAATCGGACCAGAAATTTCCGAGCGCGGAGCGTGCAAACTTTTAATATTTACCCGGTTTATTTGACGTGTGTGATTTTTTTTCTCAGGAATTCCTCAAAATAGTCCCACGACTGATGTGATCGTTGGATAGAGCTTGTCTAGAGGAACATTTTGAGTGGTCACACGGCCGAATCGGACCAGAAATTTCCGAGCGCGGAGCGTGCAAACTTTTAATATTTACCCGGTTTATTTGACGTGTGTGAATTTTTTTCTCAGGAATTCGTCAAAATAGTCCCACGACTGATACCACCGTTGCATAGAGCGTATCTAGAGGAACATTTTGAGTGGTCACACGGCCGAATCGGGCCAGAAATTTCCGAGCGCGGAGCGTGCAAACTTTTAATACTTACCCGGTTTATTTGACGTGTGTGAATTTTTTTCTCAGGAATTCGTCAAAATAGTCCCACGACTGATGCCACCGTTGGATAGAGCTTGTCTAGAGGAACATTTTGAGTGGTCACACGGCCGAATCGGGCCAGAAATTTCCGAGCGCGGAGCGTGCAAACTTTTAATATTTACCCGGCTCATTTGACGTGTGTGATTTTTTTTCTCAGGTATTGATCAAAATAGTCCCACGACTGATCCCACCGTTGGATAGAGCTAGTCTAGAGGAACATTTTGAGTGGTCACACGGCCGAATCGGGCCAGAAATTTCCGAGCGCGGAGCGTGCAAACTTTTAATACTTACCCGGTTTATTTGACGTGTGTGAATTTTTTT
This sequence comes from Euwallacea similis, assembly GCF_039881205.1. Taxonomy (NCBI): domain Eukaryota; kingdom Metazoa; phylum Arthropoda; class Insecta; order Coleoptera; family Curculionidae; genus Euwallacea; species Euwallacea similis. The sequence continues at coordinate 164,256 of NW_027098671.1, forward strand.
CTCAGGAATTCGTCAAAATAGTCCCACGACTGATGCCACCGTTGGATAGAGCTTGTCTAGAGGAACATTTTGAGTGGTCACACGGCCGAATCGGGCCAGAAATTTCCGAGCGCGGAGCGTGCAAACTTTTAATATTTACCCGGCTCATTTGACGTGTGTGATTTTTTTTCTCAGGTATTGATCAAAATAGTCCCACGACTAATCACACCGTTGGATAGAGTTTGTCTAGAGGAACATTTTGAGTGGTCACACGGCCGAATCGGACCAGAAATTTCCGAGCGCGGAGCGTGCAAACTATTGATAATTTCCCGGTTTATTTGAAGTGTGTGATTTTTTTTCTCAGGAATTCATCAAAATAGTCTCACGACTGATCCCACCGTTGGATAGAGCGTGTCTAGAGGAACATTTTGAGTGGTCACACGGCCGAATCGGACCAGAAATTTCCGAGCGCGGAGCGTGCAAACTTTTAATATTTACCCGGTTTATTTGACGTGTGTGATTTTTTTTCTCAGGAATTCATCAAAATAGTCCCACGACTGATGTCACCGTTGGATAGAGCTTGTCTAGAGGAACATTTTGAGTGGTCACACGGCCGAATCGGGCCAGAAATTTCCGAGCGCGGAGCGTGCAAACTTTTAATATTTACCCGGTTTATTTGACGTGTGTGAATTTTTTTCTCAGGAATTCATCAAAATAGTCCCACGACTAATCACACCGTTGGATAGAGCTTGTCTAGAGGAACATTTTGAGTGGTCACACGGCCGAATCGGACCAGAAATTTCCGAGCGCGGAGCGTGCAAACTATTGATAATTACCCGGTTTATTTGAAGTGTGTGATTTCTTTTCTCAGGAATTCATCAAAATAGTCCAACGACTGATCGCACCGTTGGATAGAGCTAGTCTAGAGGAACATTTTGAGTGGTCACACGGCCGAATCGGACCAGAAATTTCCGAGCGCGGAGCGTGCAAACTTTTAATATTTACCCGGTTTATTTGACGTGTGTGATTTTTTTTCTCAGGAATTCATCAAAATAGTACCACGACTGATGTGACCGTTGGATAGAGCTTGTCTAGAGGAACATTTTGAGTGGTCACACGGCCGAATCGGAACAGAAATTTCCGAGCGCGGAGCGTGCAAACTTTTAATATTTACCCGATTTATTTGACGTGTGTGAATTTTTTTCTCAGGAATTCGTCAAAATAGTCCCACGACTGATGCCACCGTTGGATAGAGCTTGTCTAGAGGAACATTTTGAGTGGTCACACGGCCGAATCGGGCCAGAAATTTCCGAGCGCGGAGCGTGCAAACTTTTAATATTTACCCGGCTCATTTGACGTGTGTGATTTTTTTTCTCAGGTATTGATCAAAATAGTCCCACGACTGATCCCACCGTTGGATAGAGCTAGTCTAGAGGAACATTTTGAGTGGTCACACGGCCGAATCGGACCAGAAATTTCCGAGCGCGGAGCGTGCAAACTTTTAATATTTACCCGGTTTATTTGACGTGTGTGAATTTTTTTCTCAGGAATTCATCAAAATAGTCCCACGACTAATCACACCGTTGGATAGAGTTTGTCTAGAGGAACATTTTGAGTGGTCACACGGCCGAATCGGACCAGAAATTTCCGAGCGCGGAGCGTGCAAACTTTTAATATTTACCCGGCTCATTTGACGTGTGTGATTTTTTTTCTCAGGAATTCATCAAAATAGTCCCACGACTGATGTCACCGTTGGATAGAGCTTGTCTAGAGGAACATTTTGAGTGGTCACACGGCCGAATCGGACCAGAAATTTCCGAGCGCGGAGCGTGCAAACTTTTAATATTTACCCGGTTCATTTGACGTGTGTGATTTTTTTTCTCAGGAATTCATCAAAATAGTCCCACGACTGATACCACCGTTGGATAGAGCTTGTCTAGAGGAACATTTTGAGTGGTCATACGGCCGAATCGGACCAGAAATTTCCGAGCGCGGAGCGTGCAAACTTTTTATATTTACCCGGTTTATTTGACGTGTGTGAATTTTTTTCTCAGGAATTCATCAAAATAGTCCCACGACTGATCCCACCGTTGGATAGAGCTTGTCTAGAGGAACATTTTGAGTGGTCACACGGCCGAATCGGACCAGAAATTTCCGAGCGCGGAGCGTGCAAACTTTTAATATTTACCCGGTTTATTTGACGTGTGTGATTTTTTTTCTCAGGAATTCCTCAAAATAGTCCCACGACTAATCCCACCGTTGGATAGAGTTTGTCTAGAGGAACATTTTGAGTGGTCACACGGCCGAATCGGACCAGAAATTTCCGAGCGCGGAGCGTGCAAACTTTTAATATTTACCCGGTTTATTTGACGTGTGTGATTTTTTTTCTCAGGAATTCATCAAAATAGTCCCACGACTGATCCCACCGTTGGATAGAGCTTGTCTAGAGGAACATTTTGAGTGGTCACACGGCCGAATCGGACCAGAAATTTCCGAGCGCGGAGCGTGCAAACTTTTAATATTTACCCGGTTTTTTTGACGTGTGTGATTTTTTTTCTCAGGAATTCATCAAAATAGTCCCACGACTGATGTCACCGTTGGATAGAGCTTGTCTAGAGGAACATTTTGAGTGGTCACACGGCCGAATCGGACCAGAAATTTCCGAGCGCGGAGCGTGCAAACTTTTAATCTTTACCCGGTTTATTTGACGTGTGTGATTTTTTTTCTCAGGAATTCATCAAAATAGTCCCACGACTGATACCACCGTTGGATAGAGCTTGTCTAGAGGAACATTTTGAGTGGTCATACGGCCGAATCGGACCAGAAATTTCCGAGCGCGGAGCGTGCAAACTTTTTATATTTACCCGGTTTATTTGACGTGTGTGAATTTTTTTCTCAGGAATTCATCAAAATAGTCCCACGACTGATCCCACCGTTGGATAGAGCTTGTCTAGAGGAACATTTTGAGTGGTCACACGGCCGAATCGGACCAGAAATTTCCGAGCGCGGAGCGTGCAAACTTTTAATATTTACCCGGTTAATTTGACGTGTGTGATTTTTTTTCTCAGGAATTCATCAAAATAGTCCCACGACTGATGTGATCGTTGGATAGAGCTTGTCTAGAGGAACATTTTGAGTGGTCACACGGCCGAATCGGACCAGAAATTTCCGAGCGCGGAGCGTGCAAACTTTTAATATTTACCCGGTTTATTTGACGTGTGTGAATTTTTTTCTCAGGAATTCGTCAAAATAGTCCCACGACTGATGCCACCGTTGGATAGAGCTTGTCTAGAGGAACATTTTGAGTGGTCACACGGCCGAATCGGACCAGAAATTTCCGAGCGCGGAGCGTGCAAACTTTTAATATTTACCCGGCTCATTTGACGTGTGTGATTTTTTTTCTCAGGCATTGATCAAAATAGTCCCACGACTGATCCTACCGTTGGATAGAGCTAGTCTAGAGGAACATTTTGAGTGGTCACACGGCCGAATCGGACCAGAAATTTCCGAGCGCGGAGCGTGCAAACTTTTAATCTTTACCCGGTTTATTTGACGTGTGTGATTTTTTTTCTCAGGAATTCATCAAAATAGTCCCACGACTGATGTCACCGTTGGATAGAGCTTGTCTAGAGGAACATTTTGAGTGGTCACACGGCCGAATCGGACCAGAAATTTCCGAGCGCGGAGCGTGCAAACTTTTAATATTTACCCGGCTCATTTGACGTGTGTGATTTTTTTTCTCAGGAATTCATCAAAATAGTCCCACGACTAATCCCACCGTTGGATAGAGTTTGTCTAGAGGAACATTTTGAGTGGTCACACGGCCGAATCGGACCAGAAATTTCCGAGCGCGGAGCGTGCAAACTTTTAATCTTTACCCGGTTTTTTTGACGTGTGTGATTTTTTTTCTCAGGAATTCATCAAAATAGTCCCACGACTGATGTCACCGTTGGATAGAGCTTGTCTAGAGGAACATTTTGAGTGGTCACACGGCCGAATCGGACCAGAAATTTCCGAGCGCGGAGCGTGCAAACTTTTAATCTTTACCCGGTTTATTTGACGTGTGTGATTTTTTTTCTTAGGAATTCATCAAAATAGTCCCACGACTGATCCCACCGTTGGATAGAGCTTGTCTAGAGGAACATTTTGAGTGGTCACACGGCCGAATCGGACCAGAAATTTCCGAGCGCGGAGCGTGCAAACTTTTAATATTTACACGGTTTATTTGACGTGTGTGATTTTTTTTCTCAGGAATTCATCAAAATAGTCCCACGACTGATGTCACCGTTGGATAGAGCTTGTCTAGAGGAACATTTTGAGTGGTCACACGGCCGAATCGGGCCAGAAATTTCCGAGCGCGGAGCGTGCAAACTTTTAATATTTACCCGGTTTATTTGACGTGTGTGAATTTTTTTCTCAGGAATTCATCAAAATAGTCCCACGACTAATCACACCGTTGGATAGAGCTTGTCTAGAGGAACATTTTGAGTGGTCACACGGCCGAATCGGACCAGAAATTTCCGAGCGCGGAGCGTGCAAACTATTGATAATTACCCGGTTTATTTGAAGTGTGTGATTTCTTTTCTCAGGAATTCATCAAAATAGTCCAACGACTGATCGCACCGTTGGATAGAGCTAGTCTAGAGGAACATTTTGAGTGGTCACACGGCCGAATCGGACCAGAAATTTCCGAGCGCGGAGCGTGCAAACTTTTAATCTTTACCCGGTTTATTTGACGTGTGTGATTTTTTTTCTTAGGAATTCATCAAAATAGTCCCACGACTGATCCCACCGTTGGATAGAGCTTGTCTAGAGGAACATTTTGAGTGGTCACACGGCCGAATCGGACCAGAAATTTCCGAGCGCGGAGCGTGCAAACTTTTAATATTTACACGGTTTATTTGACGTGTGTGATTTTTTTTCTCAGGAATTCATCAAAATAGTCCCACGACTGATGTCACCGTTGGATAGAGCTTGTCTAGAGGAACATTTTGAGTGGTCACACGGCCGAATCGGGCCAGAAATTTCCGAGCGCGGAGCGTGCAAACTTTTAATATTTACCCGGTTTATTTGACGTGTGTGAATTTTTTTCTCAGGAATTCATCAAAATAGTCCCACGACTAATCACACCGTTGGATAGAGCTTGTCTAGAGGAACATTTTGAGTGGTCACACGGCCGAATCGGACCAGAAATTTCCGAGCGCGGAGCGTGCAAACTATTGATAATTACCCGGTTTATTTGAAGTGTGTGATTTCTTTTCTCAGGAATTCATCAAAATAGTCCAACGACTGATCGCACCGTTGGATAGAGCTAGTCTAGAGGAACATTTTGAGTGGTCACACGGCCGAATCGGACCAGAAATTTCCGAGCGCGGAGCGTGCAAACTTTTAATATTTACCCGGTTTATTTGACGTGTGTGATTTTTTTTCTCAGGAATTCATCAAAATAGTACCACGACTGATGTGACCGTTGGATAGAGCTTGTCTAGAGGAACATTTTGAGTGGTCACACGGCCGAATCGGAACAGAAATTTCCGAGCGCGGAGCGTGCAAACTTTTAATATTTACCCGATTTATTTGACGTGTGTGAATTTTTTTCTCAGGAATTCGTCAAAATAGTCCCACGACTGATGCCACCGTTGGATAGAGCTTGTCTAGAGGAACATTTTGAGTGGTCACACGGCCGAATCGGGCCAGAAATTTCCGAGCGCGGAGCGTGCAAACTTTTAATATTTACCCGGCTCATTTGACGTGTGTGATTTTTTTTCTCAGGTATTGATCAAAATAGTCCCACGACTGATCCCACCGTTGGATAGAGCTAGTCTAGAGGAACATTTTGAGTGGTCACACGGCCGAATCGGACCAGAAATTTCCGAGCGCGGAGCGTGCAAACTTTTAATATTTACCCGGTTTATTTGACGTGTGTGAATTTTTTTCTCAGGAATTCATCAAAATAGTCCCACGACTAATCACACCGTTGGATAGAGTTTGTCTAGAGGAACATTTTGAGTGGTCACACGGCCGAATCGGACCAGAAATTTCCGAGCGCGGAGCGTGCAAACTTTTAATATTTACACGGCTCATTTGACGTGTGTGATTTTTTTTCTCAGGAATTCATCAAAATAGTCCCACGACTGATGTCACCGTTGGATAGAGCTTGTCTAGAGGAACATTTTGAGTGGTCACACGGCCGAATCGGACCAGAAATTTCCGAGCGCGGAGCGTGCAAACTTTTAATATTTACCCGGTTCATTTGACGTGTGTGATTTTTTTTCTCAGGAATTCATCAAAATAGTCCCACGACTGATACCACCGTTGGATAGAGCTTGTCTAGAGGAACATTTTGAGTGGTCATACGGCCGAATCGGACCAGAAATTTCCGAGCGCGGAGCGTGCAAACTTTTTATATTTACCCGGTTTATTTGACGTGTGTGAATTTTTTTCTCAGGAATTCATCAAAATAGTCCCACGACTGATCCCACCGTTGGATAGAGCTTGTCTAGAGGAACATTTTGAGTGGTCACACGGCCGAATCGGACCAGAAATTTCCGAGCGCGGAGCGTGCAAACTTTTAATATTTACCCGGTTTATTTGACGTGTGTGATTTTTTTTCTCAGGAATTCCTCAAAATAGTCCCACGACTGATGTGATCGTTGGATAGAGCTTGTCTAGAGGAACATTTTGAGTGGTCACACGGCCGAATCGGACCAGAAATTTCCGAGCGCGGAGCGTGCAAACTTTTAATATTTACCCGGTTTATTTGACGTGTGTGAATTTTTTTCTCAGGAATTCGTCAAAATAGTCCCACGACTGATACCACCGTTGCATAGAGCGTATCTAGAGGAACATTTTGAGTGGTCACACGGCCGAATCGGGCCAGAAATTTCCGAGCGCGGAGCGTGCAAACTTTTAATACTTACCCGGTTTATTTGACGTGTGTGAATTTTTTTCTCAGGAATTCGTCAAAATAGTCCCACGACTGATGCCACCGTTGGATAGAGCTTGTCTAGAGGAACATTTTGAGTGGTCACACGGCCGAATCGGGCCAGAAATTTCCGAGCGCGGAGCGTGCAAACTTTTAATATTTACCCGGCTCATTTGACGTGTGTGATTTTTTTTCTCAGGTATTGATCAAAATAGTCCCACGACTGATCCCACCGTTGGATAGAGCTAGTCTAGAGGAACATTTTGAGTGGTCACACGGCCGAATCGGGCCAGAAATTTCCGAGCGCGGAGCGTGCAAACTTTTAATACTTACCCGGTTTATTTGACGTGTGTGAATTTTTTTCTCAGGAATTCGTCAAAATAGTCCCACGACTGATGCCACCGTTGGATAGAGCTTGTCTAGAGGAACATTTTGAGTGGTCACACGGCCGAATCGGGCCAGAAATTTCCGAGCGCGGAGCGTGCAAACTTTTAATATTTACCCGGCTCATTTGACGTGTGTGATTTTTTTTCTCAGGTATTGATCAAAATAGTCCCACGACTAATCACACCGTTGGATAGAGTTTGTCTAGAGGAACATTTTGAGTGGTCACACGGCCGAATCGGACCAGAAATTTCCGAGCGTGGAGCGTGCAAACTATTGATAATTTCCCGGTTTATTTGAAGTGTGTGATTTTTTTTCTCAGGAATTCATCAAAATAGTCTCACGACTGATCCCACCGTTGGATAGAGCGTGTCTAGAGGAACATTTTGAGTGGTCACACGGCCGAATCGGACCAGAAATTTCCGAGCGCGGAGCGTGCAAACTTTTAATATTTACCCGGTTTATTTGACGTGTGTGATTTTTTTTCTCAGGAATTCATCAAAATAGTCCCACGACTGATGTCACCGTTGGATAGAGCTTGTCTAGAGGAACATTTTGAGTGGTCACACGGCCGAATCGGGCCAGAAATTTCCGAGCGCGGAGCGTGCAAACTTTTAATATTTACCCGGTTTATTTGACGTGTGTGAATTTTTTTCTCAGGAATTCATCAAAATAGTCCCACGACTAATCACACCGTTGGATAGAGCTTGTCTAGAGGAACATTTTGAGTGGTCACACGGCCGAATCGGACCAGAAATTTCCGAGCGCGGAGCGTGCAAACTATTGATAATTACCCGGTTTATTTGAAGTGTGTGATTTCTTTTCTCAGGAATTCATCAAAATAGTCCAACGACTGATCGCACCGTTGGATAGAGCTAGTCTAGAGGAACATTTTGAGTGGTCACACGGCCGAATCGGACCAGAAATTTCCGAGCGCGGAGCGTGCAAACTTTTAATATTTACCCGGTTTATTTGACGTGTGTGATTTTTTTTCTCAGGAATTCATCAAAATAGTACCACGACTGATGTGACCGTTGGATAGAGCTTGTCTAGAGGAACATTTTGAGTGGTCACACGGCCGAATCGGAACAGAAATTTCCGAGCGCGGAGCGTGCAAACTTTTAATATTTACCCGATTTATTTGACGTGTGTGAATTTTTTTCTCAGGAATTCGTCAAAATAGTCCCACGACTGATGCCACCGTTGGATAGAGCTTGTCTAGAGGAACATTTTGAGTGGTCACACGGCCGAATCGGGCCAGAAATTTCCGAGCGCGGAGCGTGCAAACTTTTAATATTTACCCGGCTCATTTGACGTGTGTGATTTTTTTTCTCAGGTATTGATCAAAATAGTCCCACGACTGATGCCACCGTTGGATAGAGCTAGTCTAGAGGAACATTTTGAGTGGTCACACGGCCGAATCGGACCAGAAATTTCCGAGCGCGGAGCGTGCAAACTTTTAATATTTACCCGGTTTATTTGACGTGTGTGAATTTTTTTCTCAGGAATTCATCAAAATAGTCCCACGACTAATCACACCGTTGGATAGAGTTTGTCTAGAGGAACATTTTGAGTGGTCACACGGCCGAATCGGACCAGAAATTTCCGAGCGCGGAGCGTGCAAACTTTTAATATTTACCCGGCTCATTTGACGTGTGTGATTTTTTTTCTCAGGAATTCATCAAAATAGTCCCACGACTGATGTCACCGTTGGATAGAGCTTGTCTAGAGGAACATTTTGAGTGGTCACACGGCCGAATCGGACCAGAAATTTCCGAGCGCGGAGCGTGCAAACTTTTAATATTTACCCGGTTCATTTGACGTGTGTGATTTTTTTTCTCAGGAATTCATCAAAATAGTCCCACGACTGATACCACCGTTGGATAGAGCTTGTCTAGAGGAACATTTTGAGTGGTCATACGGCCGAATCGGACCAGAAATTTCCGAGCGCGGAGCGTGCAAACTTTTTATATTTACCCGGTTTATTTGACGTGTGTGAATTTTTTTCTCAGGAATTCATCAAAATAGTCCCACGACTGATCCCACCGTTGGATAGAGCTTGTCTAGAGGAACATTTTGAGTGGTCACACGGCCGAATCGGACCAGAAATTTCCGAGCGCGGAGCGTGCAAACTTTTAATATTTACCCGGTTTATTTGACGTGTGTGATTTTTTTTCTCAGGAATTCCTCAAAATAGTCCCACGACTAATCCCACCGTTGGATAGAGTTTGTCTAGAGGAACATTTTGAGTGGTCACACGGCCGAATCGGACCAGAAATTTCCGAGCGCGGAGCGTGCAAACTTTTAATATTTACCCGGTTTATTTGACGTGTGTGATTTTTTTTCTCAGGAATTCATCAAAATAGTCCCACGACTGATGTGATCGTTGGATAGAGCTTGTCTAGAGGAACATTTTGAGTGGTCACACGGCCGAATCGGACCAGAAATTTCCGAGCGCGGTGCGTGCAAACTTTTAATATTTACCCGGTTTATTTGACGTGTGTGAATTTTTTTCTCAGGAATTCGTCAAAATAGTCCCACGACTGATGCCACCGTTGGATAGAGCTTGTCTAGAGGAACATTTTGAGTGGTCACACGGCCGAATCGGACCAGAAATTTCCGAGCGCGGAGCGTGCAAACTTTTAATATTTACCCGGCTCATTTGACGTGTGTGATTTTTTTTCTCAGGAATTCATCAAAATAGTCCCACGACTAATCCCACCGTTGGATAGAGTTTGTCTAGAGGAACATTTTGAGTGGTCACACGGCCGAATCGGACCAGAAATTTCCGAGCGCGGAGCGTGCAAACTTTTAATCTTTACCCGGTTTTTTTGACGTGTGTGATTTTTTTTCTCAGGAATTCATCAAAATAGTCCCACGACTGATGTCACCGTTGGATAGAGCTTGTCTAGAGGAACATTTTGAGTGGTCACACGGCCGAATCGGACCAGAAATTTCCGAGCGCGGAGCGTGCAAACTTTTAATCTTTACCCGGTTTATTTGACGTGTGTGATTTTTTTTCTTAGGAATTCATCAAAATAGTCCCACGACTGATACCACCGTTGCATAGAGCGTATCTAGAGGAACATTTTGAGTGGTCACACGGCCGAATCGGGCCAGAAATTTCCGAGCGCGGAGCGTGCAAACTTTTAATACTTACCCGGTTTATTTGACGTGTGTGAATTTTTTTCTCAGGAATTCGTCAAAATAGTCCCACGACTGATGCCACCGTTGGATAGAGCTTGTCTAGAGGAACATTTTGAGTGGTCACACGGCCGAATCGGGCCAGAAATTTCCGAGCGCGGAGCGTGCAAACTTTTAATATTTACCCGGCTCATTTGACGTGTGTGATTTTTTTTCTCAGGTATTGATCAAAATAGTCCCACGACTGATCCCACCGTTGGATAGAGCTAGTCTAGAGGAACATTTTGAGTGGTCACACGGCCGAATCGGACCAGAAATTTCCGAGCGCGGAGCGTGCAAACTTTTAATATTTACCCGGTTTATTTGACGTGTGTGAATTTTTTTCTCAGGAATTCATCAAAATAGTCCCACGACTAATCACACCGTTGGATAGAGTTTGTCTAGAGGAACATTTTGAGTGGTCACACGGCCGAATCGGACCAGAAATTTCCGAGCGCGGAGCGTGCAAACTATTGATAATTTCCCGGTTTATTTGAAGTGTGTGATTTTTTTTCTCAGGAATTCATCAAAATAGTCTCACGACTGATCCCACCGTTGGATAGAGCGTGTCTAGAGGAACATTTTGAGTGGTCACACGGCCGAATCGGACCAGAAATTTCCGAGCGCGGAGCGTGCAAACTTTTAATATTTACCCGGTTTATTTGACGTGTGTGATTTTTTTTCTCAGGAATTCATCAAAATAGTCCCACGACTGATGTCACCGTTGGATAGAGCTTGTCTAGAGGAACATTTTGAGTGGTCACACGGCCGAATCGGACCAGAAATTTCCGAGCGCGGAGCGTGCAAACTTTTAATATTTACCCGGTTCATTTGACGTGTGTGATTTTTTTTCTCAGGAATTCATCAAAATAGTCCCACGACTGATACCACCGTTGGATAGAGCTTGTCTAGAGGAACATTTTGAGTGGTCATACGGCCGAATCGGACCAGAAATTTCCGAGCGCGGAGCGTGCAAACTTTTTATATTTACCCGGTTTATTTGACGTGTGTGAATTTTTTTCTCAGGAATTCATCAAAATAGTCCCACGACTGATGTCACCGTTGGATAGAGCTTGTCTAGAGGAACATTTTGAGTGGTCACACGGCCGAATCGGACCAGAAATTTCCGAGCGCGGAGCGTGCAAACTTTTAATCTTTACCCGGTTTATTTGACGTGTGTGATTTTTTTTCTTAGGAATTCATCAAAATAGTCCCACGACTGATACCACCGTTGCATAGAGCGTATCTAGAGGAACATTTTGAGTGGTCACACGGCCGAATCGGGCCAGAAATTTCCGAGCGCGGAGCGTGCAAACTTTTAATACTTACCCGGTTTATTTGACGTGTGTGAATTTTTTTCTCAGGAATTCGTCAAAATAGTCCCACGACTGATGCCACCGTTGGATAGAGCTTGTCTAGAGGAACATTTTGAGTGGTCACACGGCCGAATCGGGCCAGAAATTTCCGAGCGCGGAGCGTGCAAACTTTTAATATTTACCCGGCTCATTTGACGTGTGTGATTTTTTTTCTCAGGTATTGATCAAAATAGTCCCACGACTGATCCCACCGTTGGATAGAGCTAGTCTAGAGGAACATTTTGAGTGGTCACACGGCCGAATCGGACCAGAAATTTCCGAGCGCGGAGCGTGCAAACTTTTAATATTTACCCGGTTTATTTGACGTGTGTGAATTTTTTTCTCAGGAATTCATCAAAATAGTCCCACGACTAATCACACCGTTGGATAGAGTTTGTCTAGAGGAACATTTTGAGTGGTCACACGGCCGAATCGGACCAGAAATTTCCGAGCGCGGAGCGTGCAAACTATTGATAATTTCCCGGTTTATTTGAAGTGTGTGATTTTTTTTCTCAGGAATTCATCAAAATAGTCTCACGACTGATCCCACCGTTGGATAGAGCGTGTCTAGAGGAACATTTTGAGTGGTCACACGGCCGAATCGGACCAGAAATTTCCGAGCGCGGAGCGTGCAAACTTTTAATATTTACCCGGTTTATTTGACGTGTGTGATTTTTTTTCTCAGGAATTCATCAAAATAGTCCCACGACTGATGTCACCGTTGGATAGAGCTTGTCTAGAGGAACATTTTGAGTGGTCACACGGCCGAATCGGACCAGAAATTTCCGAGCGCGGAGCGTGCAAACTTTTAATATTTACCCGGTTCATTTGACGTGTGTGATTTTTTTTCTCAGGAATTCATCAAAATAGTCCCACGACTGATACCACCGTTGGATAGAGCTTGTCTAGAGGAACATTTTGAGTGGTCATACGGCCGAATCGGACCAGAAATTTCCGAGCGCGGAGCGTGCAAACTTTTTATATTTACCCGGTTTATTTGACGTGTGTGAATTTTTTTCTCAGGAATTCATCAAAATAGTCCCACGACTGATCCCACCGTTGGATAGAGCTTGTCTAGAGGAACATTTTGAGTGGTCACACGGCCGAATCGGACCAGAAATTTCCGAGCGCGGAGCGTGCAAACTTTTAATATTTACCCGGTTAATTTGACGTGTGTGATTTTTTTTCTCAGGAATTCATCAAAATAGTCCCACGACTGATGTGATCGTTGGATAGAGCTTGTCTAGAGGAACATTTTGAGTGGTCACACGGCCGAATCGGACCAGAAATTTCCGAGCGCGGAGCGTGCAAACTTTTAATATTTACCCGGTTTATTTGACGTGTGTGAATTTTTTTCTCAGGAATTCGTCAAAATAGTCCCACGACTGATGCCACCGTTGGATAGAGCTTGTCTAGAGGAACATTTTGAGTGGTCACACGGCCGAATCGGACCAGAAATTTCCGAGCGCGGAGCGTGCAAACTTTTAATATTTACCCGGCTCATTTGACGTGTGTGATTTTTTTTCTCAGGCATTGATCAAAATAGTCCCACGACTGATCCTACCGTTGGATAGAGCTAGTCTAGAGGAACATTTTGAGTGGTCACACGGCCGAATCGGACCAGAAATTTCCGAGCGCGGAGCGTGCAAACTTTTAATCTTTACCCGGTTTATTTGACGTGTGTGATTTTTTTTCTCAGGAATTCATCAAAATAGTCCCACGACTGATGTCACCGTTGGATAGAGCTTGTCTAGAGGAACATTTTGAGTGGTCACACGGCCGAATCGGACCAGAAATTTCCGAGCGCGGAGCGTGCAAACTTTTAATATTTACCCGGCTCATTTGACGTGTGTGATTTTTTTTCTCAGGAATTCATCAAAATAGTCCCACGACTAATCCCACCGTTGGATAGAGTTTGTCTAGAGGAACATTTTGAGTGGTCACACGGCCGAATCGGACCAGAAATTTCCGAGCGCGGAGCGTGCAAACTTTTAATCTTTACCCGGTTTTTTTGACGTGTGTGATTTTTTTTCTCAGGAATTCATCAAAATAGTCCCACGACTGATGTCACCGTTGGATAGAGCTTGTCTAGAGGAACATTTTGAGTGGTCACACGGCCGAATCGGACCAGAAATTTCCGAGCGCGGAGCGTGCAAACTTTTAATCTTTACCCGGTTTATTTGACGTGTGTGATTTTTTTTCTCAGGAATTCATCAAAATAGTCCCACGACTGATACCACCGTTGGATAGAGCTTGTCTAGAGGAACATTTTGAGTGGTCATACGGCCGAATCGGACCAGAAATTTCCGAGCGCGGAGCGTGCAAACTTTTTATATTTACCCGGTTTATTTGACGTGTGTGAATTTTTTTCTCAGGAATTCATCAAAATAGTCCCACGACTGATCCCACCGTTGGATAGAGCTTGTCTAGAGGAACATTTTGAGTGGTCACACGGCCGAATCGGACCAGAAATTTCCGAGCGCGGAGCGTGCAAACTTTTAATATTTACCCGGTTAATTTGACGTGTGTGATTTTTTTTCTCAGGAATTCATCAAAATAGTCCCACGACTGATGTGATCGTTGGATAGAGCTTGTCTAGAGGAACATTTTGAGTGGTCACACGGCCGAATCGGACCAGAAATTTCCGAGCGCGGAGCGTGCAAACTTTTAATATTTACCCGGTTTATTTGACGTGTGTGAATTTTTTTCTCAGGAATTCGTCAAAATAGTCCCACGACTGATGCCACCGTTGGATAGAGCTTGTCTAGAGGAACATTTTGAGTGGTCACACGGCCGAATCGGACCAGAAATTTCCGAGCGCGGAGCGTGCAAACTTTTAATATTTACCCGGCTCATTTGACGTGTGTGATTTTTTTTCTCAGGCATTGATCAAAATAGTCCCACGACTGATCCTACCGTTGGATAGAGCTAGTCTAGAGGAACATTTTGAGTGGTCACACGGCCGAATCGGACCAGAAATTTCCGAGCGCGGAGCGTGCAAACTTTTAATCTTTACCCGGTTTATTTGACGTGTGTGATTTTTTTTCTCAGGAATTCATCAAAATAGTCCCACGACTGATGTCACCGTTGGATAGAGCTTGTCTAGAGGAACATTTTGAGTGGTCACACGGCCGAATCGGACCAGAAATTTCCGAGCGCGGAGCGTGCAAACTTTTAATATTTACCCGGCTCATTTGACGTGTGTGATTTTTTTTCTCAGGAATTCATCAAAATAGTCCCACGACTAATCCCACCGTTGGATAGAGTTTGTCTAGAGGAACATTTTGAGTGGTCACACGGCCGAATCGGACCAGAAATTTCCGAGCGCGGAGCGTGCAAACTTTTAATCTTTACCCGGTTTTTTTGACGTGTGTGATTTTTTTTCTCAGGAATTCATCAAAATAGTCCCACGACTGATGTCACCGTTGGATAGAGCTTGTCTAGAGGAACATTTTGAGTGGTCACACGGCCGAATCGGACCAGAAATTTCCGAGCGCGGAGCGTGCAAACTTTTAATCTTTACCCGGTTTATTTGACGTGTGTGATTTTTTTTCTTAGGAATTCATCAAAATAGTCCCACGACTGATCCCACCGTTGGATAGAGCTTGTCTAGAGGAACATTTTGAGTGGTCACACGGCCGAATCGGACCAGAAATTTCCGAGCGCGGAGCGTGCAAACTTTTAATATTTACACGGTTTATTTGACGTGTGTGATTTTTTTTCTCAGGAATTCCTCAAAATAGTCCCACGACTAATCCCACCGTTGGATAGAGTTTGTCTAGAGGAACATTTTGAGTGGTCACACGGCCGAATCGGACCAGAAATTTCCGAGCGCGGAGCGTGCAAACTTTTAATATTTACCCGGTTTATTTGACGTGTGTGATTTTTTTTCTCAGGAATTCATCAAAATAGTCCCACGACTGATGTGATCGTTGGATAGAGCTTGTCTAGAGGAACATTTTGAGTGGTCACACGGCCGAATCGGACCAGAAATTTCCGAGCGCGGAGCGTGCAAACTTTTAATCTTTACCCGGTTTATTTGACGTGTGTGATTTTTTTTCTTAGGAATTCATCAAAATAGTCCCACGACTGATACCACCGTTGCATAGAGCGTATCTAGAGGAACATTTTGAGTGGTCACACGGCCGAATCGGACCAGAAATTTCCGAGCGCGGAGCGTGCAAACTTTTAATATTTACCCGGTTTATTTGACGTGTGTGATTTTTTTTCTCAGGAATTCATCAAAATAGTCCCACGACTGATGTCACCGTTGGATAGAGCTTGTCTAGAGGAACATTTTGAGTGGTCACACGGCCGAATCGGACCAGAAATTTCCGAGCGCGGAGCGTGCAAACTATTGATAATTACCCGGTTTATTTGAAGTGTGTGATTTTTTTTCTCAGGAATTCATCAAAATAGTCCAACGACTGATCCCACCGTTGGATAGAGCTTGTCTAGAGGAACATTTTGAGTGGTCACACGGCCGAATCGGACCAGAAATTTCCGAGCGCGGAGCGTGCAAACTTTTAATCTTTACCCGGTTTATTTGACGTGTGTGATTTTTTTTCTCAGGAATTCATCAAAATAGTCCCACGTCTGATGTCACCGTTGGATAGAGCTTGTCTAGAGGAACATTTTGAGTGGTCACACGGCCGAATCGGACCAGAAATTTCCGAGCGCGGAGCGTGCAAACTTTTAATATTTACCCGGCTCATTTGACGTGTGTGATTTTTTTTCTCAGGCATTGATCAAAATAGTCCCACGACTGATCCCACCGTTGGATAGAGCTAGTCTAGGGGAACATTTTGAGTGGTCACACGGCCGAATCGGACCAGAAATTTCCGAGCGCGGAGCGTGCAAACTTTTAATATTTACCCGGCTCATTTGACGTGTGTGATTTTTTTTCTCAGGAATTCATCAAAATAGTCCCACGACTAATTACACCGTTGGATAGAGTTTGTCTAGAGGAACATTTTGAGTGGTCACACGGCCGAATCGGACCAGAAATTTCCGAGCGCGGAGCGTGCAAACTTTTAATATTTACCCGGTTTATTTGACGTGTGTGAATTTTTTTCTCAGGAATTCGTCAAAATAGTCCCACGACTGATCCCACCGTTGCATTGAGCGTGTCTAGAGGAACATTTTGAGTGGTCATACGGCCGAATCGGACCAGAAATTTCCGAGCGCGGAGCGTGCAAACTTTTAATATTTACCCGGCTCATTTGACGTGTGTGATTTTTTTTCTCAGGCATTGATCAAAATAGTCCCACGACTGATCCTACCGTTGGATAGAGCTAGTCTAGAGGAACATTTTGAGTGGTCACACGGCCGAATCGGACCAGAAATTTCCGAGCGCGGAGCGTGCAAACTTTTAATCTTTACCCGGTTTATTTGACGTGTGTGATTTTTTTTCTCAGGAATTCATCAAAATAGTCCCACGACTGATGTCACCGTTGGATAGAGCTTGTCTAGAGGAACATTTTGAGTGGTCACACGGCCGAATCGGACCAGAAATTTCCGAGCGCGGAGCGTGCAAACTTTTAATATTTACCCGGCTCATTTGACGTGTGTGATTTTTTTTCTCAGGAATTCATCAAAATAGTCCCACGACTAATCCCACCGTTGGATAGAGTTTGTCTAGAGGAACATTTTGAGTGGTCACACGGCCGAATCGGACCAGAAATTTCCGAGCGCGGAGCGTGCAAACTTTTAATCTTTACCCGGTTTTTTTGACGTGTGTGATTTTTTTTCTCAGGAATTCATCAAAATAGTCCCACGACTGATGTCACCGTTGGATAGAGCTTGTCTAGAGGAACATTTTGAGTGGTCACACGGCCGAATCGGACCAGAAATTTCCGAGCGCGGAGCGTGCAAACTTTTAATCTTTACCCGGTTTATTTGACGTGTGTGATTTTTTTTCTTAGGAATTCATCAAAATAGTCCCACGACTGATACCACCGTTGCATAGAGCGTATCTAGAGGAACATTTTGAGTGGTCACACGGCCGAATCGGACCAGAAATTTCCGAGCGCGGAGCGTGCAAACTTTTAATATTTACCCGGTTTATTTGACGTGTGTGATTTTTTTTCTCAGGAATTCATCAAAATAGTCCCACGACTGATGTCACCGTTGGATAGAGCTTGTCTAGAGGAACATTTTGAGTGGTCACACGGCCGAATCGGACCAGAAATTTCCGAGCGCGGAGCGTGCAAACTATTGATAATTACCCGGTTTATTTGAAGTGTGTGATTTTTTTTCTCAGGAATTCATCAAAATAGTCCAACGACTGATCCCACCGTTGGATAGAGCTTGTCTAGAGGAACATTTTGAGTGGTCACACGGCCGAATCGGACCAGAAATTTCCGAGCGCGGAGCGTGCAAACTTTTAATATTTACCCGGCTCATTTGACGTGTGTGATTTTTTTTCTCAGGCATTGATCAAAATAGTCCCACGACTGATCCCACCGTTGGATAGAGCTAGTCTAGAGGAACATTTTGAGTGGTCACACGGCCGAATCGGACCAGAAATTTCCGAGCGCGGAGCGTGCAAACTTTTAATATTTACCCGGTTTATTTGACGTGTGTGAATTTTTTTCTCAGGAATTCATCAAAATAGTCCCACGACTAATCCCACCGTTGGATAGAGTTTGTCTAGAGGAACATTTTGAGTGGTCACACGGCCGAATCGGACCAGAAATTTCCGAGCGCGGAGCGTGCAAACTTTTAATATTTACCCGGTTTATTTGACGTGTGTGAATTTTTTTCTCAGGAATTCGTCAAAATAGTCCCACGACTGATCCCACCGTTGCATTGAGCGTGTCTAGAGGAACATTTTGAGTGGTCATACGGCCGAATCGGACCAGAAATTTCCGAGCGCGGAGCGTGCAAACTATTGATAATTTCCCGGTTTATTTGAAGTGTGTGATTTTTTTTCTCAGGAATTCATCAAAATAGTCTCACGACTGATCCCACCGTTGGATAGAGCGTGTCTAGAGGAACATTTTGAGTGGTCACACGGCCGAATCGGACCAGAAATTTCCGAGCGCGGAGCGTGCAAACTTTTAATATTTACCCGGTTTATTTGACGTGTGTGATTTTTTTTCTCAGGAATTCATCAAAATAGTCCCACGACTGATGTCACCGTTGGATAGAGCTTGTCTAGAGGAACATTTTGAGTGGTCACACGGCCGAATCGGACCAGAAATTTCCGAGCGCGGAGCGTGCAAACTTTTAATATTTACCCGGTTCATTTGACGTGTGTGATTTTTTTTCTCAGGAATTCATCAAAATAGTCCCACGACTGATACCACCGTTGGATAGAGCTTGTCTAGAGGAACATTTTGAGTGGTCATACGGCCGAATCGGACCAGAAATTTCCGAGCGCGGAGCGTGCAAACTTTTTATATTTACCCGGTTTATTTGACGTGTGTGAATTTTTTTCTCAGGAATTCATCAAAATAGTCCCACGACTGATCCCACCGTTGGATAGAGCTTGTCTAGAGGAACATTTTGAGTGGTCACACGGCCGAATCGGACCAGAAATTTCCGAGCGCGGAGCGTGCAAACTTTTAATATTTACCCGGTTTATTTGACGTGTGTGAATTTTTTTCTCAGGAATTCATCAAAATAGTCCCACGACTGATGTCACCGTTGGATAGAGCTTGTCTAGAGGAACATTTTGAGTGGTCACACGGCCGAATCGGACCAGAAATTTCCGAGCGCGGAGCGTGCAAACTATTGATAATTTCCCGGTTTATTTGAAGTGTATGAATTTTTTTCTCAGGAATTCCTCAAAATAGTCCCACGACTAATCCCACCGTTGGATAGAGTTTGTCTAGAGGAACATTTTGAGTGGTCACACGGCCGAATCGGACCAGAAATTTCCGAGCGCGGAGCGTGCAAACTTTTAATATTTACCCGGTTTATTTGACGGGTGTGATTTTTTTTCTCAGGAATTCATCAAAATAGTCCCACGACTGATGTGATCGTTGGATAGAGCTTGTCTAGAGGAACATTTTGAGTGGTCACACGGCCGAATCGGACCAGAAATTTCCGAGCGCGGAGCGTGCAAACTTTTAATATTTACCCGGTTTATTTGACGTGTGTGAATTTTTTTCTCAGGAATTCGTCAAAATAGTCCCACGACTGATGCCACCGTTGGATAGAGCTTGTCTAGAGGAACATTTTGAGTGGTCACACGGCCGAATCGGACCAGAAATTTCCGAGCGCGGAGCGTGCAAACTTTTAATATTTACCCGGCTCATTTGACGTGTGTGATTTTTTTTCTCAGGCATTGATCAAAATAGTCCCACGACTGATCCTACCGTTGGATAGAGCTAGTCTAGAGGAACATTTTGAGTGGTCACACGGCCGAATCGGACCAGAAATTTCCGAGCGCGGAGCGTGCAAACTTTTTTATCTTTACCCGGTTTATTTGACGTGTGTGATTTTTTTTCTCAGGAATTCATCAAAATAGTCCCACGACTGATGTCACCGTTGGATAGAGCTTGTCTAGAGGAACATTTTGAGTGGTCACACGGCCGAATCGGACCAGAAATTTCCGAGCGCGGAGCGTGCAAACTTTTAATATTTACCCGGCTCATTTGACGTGTGTGATTTTTTTTCTCAGGAATTCATCAAAATAGTCCCACGACTAATCCCACCGTTGGATAGAGTTTGTCTAGAGGAACATTTTGAGTGGTCACACGGCCGAATCGGACCAGAAATTTCCGAGCGCGGAGCGTGCAAACTTTTAATCTTTACCCGGTTTTTTTGACGTGTGTGATTTTTTTTCTCAGGAATTCATCAAAATAGTCCCACGACTGATGTCACCGTTGGATAGAGCTTGTCTAGAGGAACATTTTGAGTGGTCACACGGCCGAATCGGACCAGAAATTTCCGAGCGCGGAGCGTGCAAACTTTTAATATTTACCCGGTTCATTTGACGTGTGTGATTTTTTTTCTCAGGAATTCATCAAAATAGTCCCACGACTAATCCCACCGTTGGATAGAGTTTGTCTAGAGGAACATTTTGAGTGGTCACACGGCCGAATCGGACCAGAAATTTCCGAGCGCGGAGCGTGCAAACTTTTAATATTTACCCGGTTTATTTGACGTGTGTGAATTTTTTTCTCAGGAATTCGTCAAAATAGTCCCACGACTGATCCCACCGTTGGATAGAGCTTGTCTAGAGGAACATTTTGAGTGGTCACACGGCCGAATCGGACCAGAAATTTCCGAGCGCGGAGCGTGCAAACTTTTAATATTTACCCGGTTCATTTGACGTGTGTGATTTTTTTTCTCAGGAATTCATCAAAATAGTCCCACGACTAATCCCACCGTTGCATTGAGCGTGTCTAGAGGAACATTTTGAGTGGTCATACGGCCGAATCGGTCCAGAAATTTCCGAGCGCGGAGCGTGCAAACTTTTAATAATTACCCGGTTTATTTGAAGTGTGTGATTTTTTTTCTCAGGAATTCATCAAAATAGTCCAACGACTGATCCCACCGTTGGATAGAGCTTGTCTAGAGGAACATTTTGAGTGGTCACACGGCCGAATCGGACCAGAAATTTCCGAGCGCGGAGCGTGCAAACTATTGATAATTTCCCGGTTTATTTGAAGTGTGTGATTTTTTTTCTCAGGAATTCATCAAAATAGTCCAACGACTGATCCCACCGTTGCATTGAGCGTGTCTAGAGGAACATTTTGAGTGGTCATACGGCCGAATCGGTCCAGAAATTTCCGAGCGCGGAGCGTGCAAACTTTTAATAATTACCCGGTTTATTTGAAGTGTGTGAATTTTTTTCTCAGGAATTCGTCAAAATAGTCCCACGACTGATCCCACCGTTGGATAGAGCTTGTCTAGAGGAACATTTTGAGTGGTCACACGGCCGAATCGGACCAGAAATTTCCGAGCGCGGAGCGTGCAAACTATTGATAATTTCCCGGTTTATTTGAAGTGTGTGATTTTTTTTCTCAGGAATTCATCAAAATAGTCCAACGACTGATCCCACCGTTGGATAGAGCTTGTCTAGAGGAACATTTTGAGTGGTCACACGGCCGAATCGGACCAGAAATTTCCGAGCGCGGAGCGTGCAAACTTTTAATCTTTACCCGGTTTATTTGACGTGTGTGATTTTTTTTCCCAGGAATTCATCAAAATAGTCCCACGACTGATGTCACCGTTGGATAGAGCTTGTCTAGAGGAACATTTTGAGTGGTCACACGGCCGAATCGGACCAGAAATTTCCGAGCGCGGAGCGTGCAAACTTTTAATATTTACCCGGTTTATTTGACGTGTGTGAATTTTTTTCTCAGGAATTCATCAAAATAGTCCCACGACTAATCCCACCGTTGGATAGAGTTTGTCTAGAGGAACATTTTGAGTGGTCACACGGCCGAATCGGACCAGAAATTTCCGAGCGCGGAGCGTGCAAACTTTTAATATTTACCCGGTTTATTTGACGTGTGTGATTTTTTTTCTCAGGAATTCATCAAAATAGTCCCACGACTGATACCACCGTTGGATAGAGCTAGTCTAGAGGAACATTTTGAGTGGTCACACGGCCGAATCGGACCAGAAATTTCCGAGCGCGGAGCGTGCAAACTATTGATAATTACCCGGTTTATTTGAAGTGTGTGATTTCTTTTCTCAGGAATTCATCAAAATAGTCCCACGACTGATCGCACCGTTGGATAGAGCTAGTCTAGAGGAACATTTTGAGTGGTCACACGGCCGAATCGGACCAGAAATTTCCGAGCGCGGAGCGTGCAAACTTTTAATATTTACCCGGTTTATTTGACGTGTGTGATTTTTTTTCTCAGGAATTCATCAAAATAGTACCACGACTGATGTGACCGTTGGATAGAGCTTGTCTAGAGGAACATTTTGAGTGGTCACACGGCCGAATCGGAACAGAAATTTCCGAGCGCGGAGCGTGCAAACTTTTAATATTTACCCGGTTTATTTGACGTGTGTGAATTTTTTTCTCAGGAATTCGTCAAAATAGTCCCACGACTGATGCCACCGTTGGATAGAGCTTGTCTAGAGGAACATTTTGAGTGGTCACACGGCCGAATCGGGCCAGAAATTTCCGAGCGCGGAGCGTGCAAACTTTTAATATTTACCCGGCTCATTTGACGTGTGTGATTTTTTTTCTCAGGCATTGATCAAAATAGTCCCACGACTGATCCCACCGTTGGATAGAGCTAGTCTAGAGGAACATTTTGAGTGGTCACACGGCCGAATCGGACCAGAAATTTCCGAGCGCGGAGCGTGCAAACTTTTAATATTTACCCGGTTTATTTGACGTGTGTGAATTTTTTTCTCAGGAATTCATCAAAATAGTCCCACGACTAATCCCACCGTTGGATAGAGTTTGTCTAGAGGAACATTTTGAGTGGTCACACGGCCGAATCGGACCAGAAATTTCCGAGCGCGGAGCGTGCAAACTTTTAATATTTACCCGGTTTATTTGACGTGTGTGAATTTTTTTCTCAGGAATTCGTCAAAATAGTCCCACGACTGATCCCACCGTTGCATTGAGCGTGTCTAGAGGAACATTTTGAGTGGTCATACGGCCGAATCGGTCCAGAAATTTCCGAGCGCGGAGCGTGCAAACTTTTAATAATTACCCGGTTTATTTGAAGTGTGTGATTTTTTTTCTCAGGAATTCATCAAAATAGTCCAACGACTGATCCCACCGTTGGATAGAGCTTGTCTAGAGGAACATTTTGAGTGGTCACACGGCCGAATCGGACCAGAAATTTCCGAGCGCGGAGCGTGCAAACTATTGATAATTTCCCGGTTTATTTGAAGTGTGTGATTTTTTTTCTCAGGAATTCATCAAAATAGTCTCACGACTGATCCCACCGTTGGATAGAGCGTGTCTAGAGGAACATTTTGAGTGGTCACACGGCCGAATCGGACCAGAAATTTCCGAGCGCGGAGCGTGCAAACTTTTAATATTTACCCGGTTTATTTGACGTGTGTGATTTTTTTTCTCAGGAATTCATCAAAATAGTCCCACGACTGATGTCACCGTTGGATAGAGCTTGTCTAGAGGAACATTTTGAGTGGTCACACGGCCGAATCGGACCAGAAATTTCCGAGCGCGGAGCGTGCAAACTTTTAATATTTACCCGGTTCATTTGACGTGTGTGATTTTTTTTCTCAGGAATTCATCAAAATAGTCCCACGACTGATACCACCGTTGGATAGAGCTTGTCTAGAGGAACATTTTGAGTGGTCATACGGCCGAATCGGACCAGAAATTTCCGAGCGTGGAGCGTGCAAACTTTTAATATTTACCCGGTTTATTTGACGTGTGTGAATTTTTTTCTCAGGAATTCATCAAAATAGTCCCACGACTGATGTCACCGTTGGATAGAGCTTGTCGAGAGGAACATTTTGAGTGGTCACACGGCCGAATCGGACCAGAAATTTCCGAGCGCGGAGCGTGCAAACTTTTAATCTTTACCCGGTTTATATGAAGTGTGTGATTTTTTTTCTCAGGAATTCATCAAAATAGTCCCACGACTGATCCCACCGTTGGATAGAGCTTGTCTAGAGGAACATTTTGAGTGGTCACACGGCCGAATCGGACCAGAAATTTCCGAGCGCGGAGCGTGCAAACTATTGATAATTACCCGGTTTATTTGAAGTGTGTGATTTTTTTTCTCAGGAATTCATCAAAATAGTCCCACGACTGATGTGACCGTTGGATAGAGCTTGTCTAGAGGAACATTTTGAGTGGTCACACGGCCGAATCGGACCAGAAATTTCCGAGCGCGGAGCGTGCAAACTTTTAATATTTACCCGGTTTATTTGACGTGTGTGATTTTTTTTCTCAGGAATTCATCAAAATAGTCCCACGACTGATGTGATCGTTGGATAGAGCTTGTCTAGAGGAACATTTTGAGTGGTCACACGGCCGAATCGGACCAGAAATTTCCGAGCGCGGAGCGTGCAAACTTTTAATATTTACCCGGTTTATTTGACGTGTGTGAATTTTTTTCTCAGGAATTCGTCAAAATAGTCCCACGACTGATGCCACCGTTGGATAGAGCTTGTCTAGAGGAACATTTTGAGTGGTCACACGGCCGAATCGGACCAGAAATTTCCGAGCGCGGAGCGTGCAAACTTTTAATATTTACCCGGCTCATTTGACGTGTGTGATTTTTTTTCTCAGGCATTGATCAAAATAGTCCCACGACTGATCCTACCGTTGGATAGAGCTAGTCTAGAGGAACATTTTGAGTGGTCACACGGCCGAATCGGACCAGAAATTTCCGAGCGCGGAGCGTGCAAACTTTTAATCTTTACTCGGTTTATTTGACGTGTGTGATTTTTTTTCTCAGGAATTCATCAAAATAGTCCCACGACTGATGTCACCGTTGGATAGAGCTTGTCTAGAGGAACATTTTGAGTGGTCACACGGCCGAATCGGACCAGAAATTTCCGAGCGCGGAGCGTGCAAACTTTTAATCTTTACCCGGTTTATTTGACGTGTGTGATTTTTTTTCTCAGGAATTCATCAAAATAGTCCCACGACTGATACCACCGTTGCATAGAGCGTATCTAGAGGAACATTTTGAGTGGTCACACGGCCGAATCGGACCAGAAATTTCCGAGCGCGGAGCGTGCAAACTTTTAATATTTACCCGGTTTATTTGACGTGTGTGATTTTTTTTCTCAGGAATTCATCAAAATAGTCCCACGACTGATGTCACCGTTGGATAGAGCTTGTCTAGAGGAACATTTTGAGTGGTCACACGGCCGAATCGGACCAGAAATTTCCGAGCGCGGAGCGTGCAAACTATTGATAATTACCCGGTTTATTTGAAGTGTGTGATTTTTTTTCTCAGGAATTCATCAAAATAGTCCAACGACTGATCCCACCGTTGGATAGAGCTTGTCTAGAGGAACATTTTGAGTGGTCACACGGCCGAATCGGACCAGAAATTTCCGAGCGCGGAGCGTGCAAACTTTTAATATTTACCCGGTTCATTTGACGTGTGTGATTTTTTTTCTCAGGAATTCATCAAAATAGTCCCACGACTAATCCCACCGTTGGATAGAGTTTGTCTAGAGGAACATTTTGAGTGGTCACACGGCCGAATCGGACCAGAAATTTCCGAGCGCGGAGCGTGCAAACTTTTAATATTTACCCGGTTTATTTGACGTGTGTGAATTTTTTTCTCAGGAATTCGTCAAAATAGTCCCACGACTGATCCCACCGTTGCATTGAGCGTGTCTAGAGGAACATTTTGAGTGGTCATACGGCCGAATCGGACCAGAAATTTCCGAGCGCGGAGCGTGCAAACTTTTTATATTTACCCGGTTTATTTGACGTGTGTGAATTTTTTTCTCAGGAATTCATCAAAATAGTCCCACGACTGATCCCACCGTTGGATAGAGCTTGTCTAGAGGAACATTTTGAGTGGTCACACGGCCGAATCGGACCAGAAATTTCCGAGCGCGGAGCGTGCAAACTTTTAATATTTACCCGGTTTATTTGACGTGTGTGATTTTTTTTCTCAGGAATTCATCAAAATAGTCCAACGACTGATCCCACCGTTGGATAGAGCTTGTCTAGAGGAACATTTTGAGTGGTCACACGGCCGAATCGGACCAGAAATTTCCGAGCGCGGAGCGTGCAAACTATTGATAATTTCCCGGTTTATTTGAAGTGTGTGATTTTTTTTCTCAGGAATTCATCAAAATAGTCCAACGACTGATCCCACCGTTGGATAGAGCTTGTCTAGAGGAACATTTTGAGTGGTCACACGGCCGAATCGGACCAGAAATTTCCGAGCGCGGAGCGTGCAAACTTTTAATCTTTACCCGGTTTATTTGACGTGTGTGATTTTTTTTCTCAGGAATTCGTCAAAATAGTCCCACGACTGATGCCACCGTTGGATAGAGCTTGTCTAGAGGAACATTTTGAGTGGTCACACGGCCGAATCGGACCAGAAATTTCCGAGCGCGGAGCGTGCAAACTTTTAATATTTACCCGGCTCATTTGACGTGTGTGATTTTTTTTCTCAGGAATTCATCAAAATAGTCCAACGACTGATCCCACCGTTGGATAGAGCTTGTCTAGAGGAACATTTTGAGTGGTCACACGGCCGAATCGGACCAGAAATTTCCGAGCGCGGAGCGTGCAAACTATTGATAATTTCCCGGTTTATTTGAAGTGTGTGATTTTTTTTCTCAGGAATTCATCAAAATAGTCTCACGACTGATCCCACCGTTGGATAGAGCGTGTCTAGAGGAACATTTTGAGTGGTCACACGGCCGAATCGGACCAGAAATTTCCGAGCGCGGAGCGTGCAAACTTTTAATATTTACCCGGTTCATTTGACGTGTGTGATTTTTTTTCTCAGGAATTCATCAAAATAGTCCCACGACTGATACCACCGTTGGATAGAGCTTGTCTAGAGGAACATTTTGAGTGGTCATACGGCCGAATCGGACCAGAAATTTCCGAGCGCGGAGCGTGCAAACTTTTAATATTTACCCGGTTTATTTGACGTGTGTGAATTTTTTTCTCAGGAATTCATCAAAATAGTCCCACGACTGATCCCACCGTTGGATAGAGCTAGTCTAGAGGAACATTTTGAGTGGTCACACGGCCGAATCGGACCAGAAATTTCCGAGCGCGGAGCGTGCAAACTTTTAATCTTTACCCGGTTTATTTGACGTGTGTGATTTTTTTTCTCAGGAATTCATCAAAATAGTCCCACGACTGATGTCACCGTTGGATAGAGCTTGTCTAGAGGAACATTTTGAGTGGTCACACGGCCGAATCGGACCAGAAATTTCCGAGCGCGGAGCGTGCAAACTTTTAATATTTACCCGGCTCATTTGACGTGTGTGATTTTTTCTCTCAGGAATTCATCAAAATAGTCCCACGACTGATCCCACCGTTGGATAGAGCTAGTCTAGAGGAACATTTTGAGTGGTCACACGGCCGAATCGGACCAGAAATTTCCGAGCGCGGAGCGTGCAAACTTTTAATCTTTACCCGGTTTATTTGACGTGTGTGATTTTTTTTCTCAGGAATTCATCAAAATAGTCCCACGACTGATGTCACCGTTGGATAGAGCTAGTCTAGAGGAACATTTTGAGTGGTCACACGGCCGAATCGGACCAGAAATTTCCGAGCGCGGAGCGTGCAAACTTTTAATCTTTACCCGGTTTATTTGACGTGTGTGATTTTTTTTCTCAGGAATTCATCAAAATAGTCCCACGACTGATGTCACCGTTGGATAGAGCTTGTCTAGAGGAACATTTTGAGTGGTCACACGGCCGAATCGGACCAGAAATTTCCGAGCGCGGAGCGTGCAAACTTTTAATATTTACCCGGCTCATTTGACGTGTGTGATTTTTTTTCTCAGGAATTCATCAAAATAGTCCCACGACTAATCCCACCGTTGAATAGAGTTTGTCTAGAGGAACATTTTGAGTGGTCACACGGCCGAATCGGACCAGAAATTTCCGAGCGCGGAGCGTGCAAACTTTTAATCTTTACCCGGTTTATTTGACGTGTGTGATTTTTTTTCTTAGGAATTCATCAAAATAGTCCCACGACTGATACCACCGTTGCATAGAGCGTATCTAGAGGAACATTTTGAGTGGTCACACGGCCGAATCGGACCAGAAATTTCCGAGCGCGGAGCGTGCAAACTTTTAATCTTTACCCGGTTTATTTGACGTGTGTGATTTTTTTTCTCAGGAATTCATCAAAATAGTCCCACGACTGATGTCACCGTTGGATAGAGCTAGTCTAGAGGAACATTTTGAGTGGTCACACGGCCGAATCGGACCAGAAATTTCCGAGCGCGGAGCGTGCAAACTTTTAATCTTTACCCGGTTTATTTGACGTGTGTGATTTTTTTTCTTAGGAATTCATCAAAATAGTCCCACGACAGATGTCACCGTTGGATAGAGCTTGTCTAGAGGAACATTTTGAGTGGTCACACGGCCGAATCGGACCAGAAATTTCCGAGCGCGGAGCGTGCAAACTTTTAATATTTACCCGGTTCATTTGACGTGTGTGATTTTTTTTCTCAGGAATTCATCAAAATAGTCCCACGACTAATCCCACCGTTGGATAGAGTTTGTCTAGAGGAACATTTTGAGTGGTCACACGGCCGAATCGGACCAGAAATTTCCGAGCGCGGAGCGTGCAAACTTTTAATATTTACCCGGTTTATTTGACGTGTGTGAATTTTTTTCTCAGGAATTCGTCAAAATAGTCCCACGACTGATCCCACCGTTGCATTGAGCGTGTCTAGAGGAACATTTTGAGTGGTCATACGGCCGAATCGGTCCAGAAATTTCCGAGCGCGGAGCGTGCAAACTTTTAATAATTACCCGGTTTATTTGAAGTGTGTGATTTTTTTTCTCAGGAATTCATCAAAATAGTCCAACGACTGATCCCACCGTTGGATAGAGCTTGTCTAGAGGAACATTTTGAGTGGTCATACGGCCGAATCGGACCAGAAATTTCCGAGCGCGGAGCGTGCAAACTTTTAATATTTACCCGGTTTATTTGACGTGTGTGAATTTTTTTCTCAGGAATTCATCAAAATAGTCCCACGACTGATGTCACCGTTGGATAGAGCTTGTCGAGAGGAACATTTTGAGTGGTCACACGGCCGAATCGGACCAGAAATTTCCGAGCGCGGAGCGTGCAAACTTTTAATCTTTACCCGGTTTATATGAAGTGTGTGATTTTTTTTCTCAGGAATTCATCAAAATAGTCCCACGACTGATGTCACCGTTGGATAGAGCTTGTCGAGAGGAACATTTTGAGTGGTCACACGGCCGAATCGGACCAGAAATTTCCGAGCGCGGAGCGTGCAAACTTTTAATATTTACCCGGTTTATTTGACGTGTGTGATTTTTTTTCTCAGGAATTCATCAAAATAGTCCAACGACTGATCCCACCGTTGGATAGAGCTTGTCTAGAGGAACATTTTGAGTGGTCACACGGCCGAATCGGACCAGAAATTTCCGAGCGCGGAGCGTGCAAACTTTTAATATTTACCCGGTTCATTTGACGTGTGTGATTTTTTTTCTCAGGAATTCATCAAAATAGTCCCACGACTAATCCCACCGTTGGATAGAGTTTGTCTAGAGGAACATTTTGAGTGGTCACACGGCCGAATCGGACCAGAAATTTCCGAGCGCGGAGCGTGCAAACTTTTAATATTTACCCGGTTTATTTGACGTGTGTGAATTTTTTTCTCAGGAATTCGTCAAAATAGTCCCACGACTGATCCCACCGTTGCATTGAGCGTGTCTAGAGGAACATTTTGAGTGGTCATACGGCCGAATCGGTCCAGAAATTTCCGAGCGCGGAGCGTGCAAACTTTTAATAATTACCCGGTTTATTTGAAGTGTGTGATTTTTTTTCTCAGGAATTCATCAAAATAGTCCAACGACTGATCCCACCGTTGGATAGAGCTTGTCTAGAGGAACATTTTGAGTGGTCACACGGCCGAATCGGACCAGAAATTTCCGAGCGCGGAGCGTGCAAACTTTTAATATTTACCCGGTTCATTTGACGTGTGTGATTTTTTTTCTCAGGAATTCATCAAAATAGTCCCACGACTGATGTCACCGTTGGATAGAGCTTGTCTAGAGGAACATTTTGAGTGGTCACACGGCCGAATCGGACCAGAAATTTCCGAGCGCGGAGCGTGCAAACTTTTAATAATTACCCGGTTTATTTGAAGTGTGTGATTTTTTTTCTCAGGAATTCATCAAAATAGTCCAACGACTGATCCCACCGTTGGATAGAGCTTGTCTAGAGGAACATTTTGAGTGGTCACACGGCCGAATCGGACCAGAAATTTCCGAGCGCGGAGCGTGCAAACTATTGATAATTTCCCGGTTTATTTGAAGTGTGTGATTTTTTTTCTCAGGAATTCATCAAAATAGTCCAACGACTGATCCCACCGTTGGATAGAGCTTGTCTAGAGGAACATTTTGAGTGGTCACACGGCCGAATCGGACCAGAAATTTCCGAGCGCGGAGCGTGCAAACTTTTAATATTTACCCGGTTCATTTGACGTGTGTGATTTTTTTTCTCAGGAATTCATCAAAATAGTCCCACGACTGATACCACCGTTGGATAGAGCTTGTATAGAGGAACATTTTGAGTGGTCACACGGCCGAATCGGACCAGAAATTTCCGAGCGCGGAGCGTGCAAACTTTTAATATTTACCCGGCTCATTTGACGTGTGTGATTTTTTTTCTCAGGAATTCATCAAAATAGTCCAACAACTGATCCCACCGTTGGATAGAGCTTGTCTAGAGGAACATTTTGAGTGGTCACACGGCCGAATCGGACCAGAAATTTCCGAGCGCGGAGCGTGCAAACTATTGATAATTTCCCGGTTTATTTGAAGTGTGTGATTTTTTTTCTCAGGAATTCATCAAAATAGTCTCACGACTGATCCCACCGTTGGATAGAGCGTGTCTAGAGGAACATTTTGAGTGGTCACACGGCCGAATCGGACCAGAAATTTCCGAGCGCGGAGCGTGCAAACTTTTAATATTTACCCGGTTCATTTGACGTGTGTGATTTTTTTTCTCAGGAATTCATCAAAATAGTCCCACGACTGATACCACCGTTGGATAGAGCTTGTCTAGAGGAACATTTTGAGTGGTCATACGGCCGAATCGGACCAGAAATTTCCGAGCGCGGAGCGTGCAAACTTTTAATATTTACCCGGTTTATTTGACGTGTGTGAATTTTTTTCTCAGGAATTCATCAAAATAGTCCCACGACTGATCCCACCGTTGGATAGAGCTAGTCTAGAGGAACATTTTGAGTGGTCACACGGCCGAATCGGACCAGAAATTTCCGAGCGCGGAGCGTGCAAACTTTTAATCTTTACCCGGTTTATTTGACGTGTGTGATTTTTTTTCTCAGGAATTCATCAAAATAGTCCCACGACTGATGTCACCGTTGGATAGAGCTTGTCTAGAGGAACATTTTGAGTGGTCACACGGCCGAATCGGACCAGAAATTTCCGAGCGCGGAGCGTGCAAACTTTTAATATTTACCCGGCTCATTTGACGTGTGTGATTTTTTTTCTCAGGAATTCGTCAAAATAGTCCCACGACTAATCCCACCGTTGAATAGAGTTTGTCTAGAGGAACATTTTGAGTGGTCACACGGCCGAATCGGACCAGAAATTTCCGAGCGCGGAGCGTGCAAACTTTTAATAATTACCCGGTTTATTTGAAGTGTGTGATTTTTTTCCTCAGGAATTCATCAAAATAGTCCAACGACTGATCCCACCGTTGGATAGAGCTTGTCTAGAGGAACATTTTGAGTGGTCACACGGCCGAATCGGACCAGAAATTTCCGAGCGCGGAGCGTGCAAACTATTGATAATTTCCCGGTTTATTTGAAGTGTGTGATTTTTTTTCTCAGGAATTCATCAAAATAGTCTCACGACTGATCCCACCGTTGGATAGAGCGTGTCTAGAGGAACATTTTGAGTGGTCACACGGCCGAATCGGACCAGAAATTTCCGAGCGCGGAGCGTGCAAACTTTTAATATTTACCCGGTTCATTTGACGTGTGTGATTTTTTTTCTCAGGAATTCATCAAAATAGTCCCACGACTGATACCACCGTTGGATAGAGCTTGTCTAGAGGAACATTTTGAGTGGTCATACGGCCGAATCGGACCAGAAATTTCCGAGCGCGGAGCGTGCAAACTTTTAATATTTACCCGGCTCATTTGACGTGTGTGATTTTTTTTCTCAGGAATTCATCAAAATAGTCCCACGACTAATCCCACCGTTGAATAGAGTTTGTCTAGAGGAACATTTTGAGTGGTCACACGGCCGAATCGGACCAGAAATTTCCGAGCGCGGAGCGTGCAAACTTTTAATCTTTACCCGGTTTATTTGACGTGTGTGATTTTTTTTCTTAGGAATTCATCAAAATAGTCCCACGACTGATACCACCGTTGCATAGAGCGTATCTAGAGGAACATTTTGAGTGGTCACACGGCCGAATCGGACCAGAAATTTCCGAGCGCGGAGCGTGCAAACTTTTAATATTTACCCGGTTTATTTGACGTGTGTGATTTTTTTTCTCAGGAATTCATCAAAATAGTCCAACGACTGATCCCACCGTTGGATAGAGCTTGTCTAGAGGAACATTTTGAGTGGTCACACGGCCGAATCGGACCAGAAATTTCCGAGCGCGGAGCGTGCAAACTTTTAATATTTACCCGGTTCATTTGACGTGTGTGATTTTTTTTCTCAGGAATTCATCAAAATAGTCCCACGACTAATCCCACCGTTGGATAGAGTTTGTCTAGAGGAACATTTTGAGTGGTCACACGGCCGAATCGGACCAGAAATTTCCGAGCGCGGAGCGTGCAAACTTTTAATATTTACCCGGTTTATTTGACGTGTGTGAATTTTTTTCTCAGGAATTCGTCAAAATAGTCCCACGACTGATCCCACCGTTGCATTGAGCGTGTCTAGAGGAACATTTTGAGTGGTCATACGGCCGAATCGGTCCAGAAATTTCCGAGCGCGGAGCGTGCAAACTTTTAATAATTACCCGGTTTATTTGAAGTGTGTGATTTTTTTTCTCAGGAATTCATCAAAATAGTCCAACGACTGATCCCACCGTTGGATAGAGCTTGTCTAGAGGAACATTTTGAGTGGTCACACGGCCGAATCGGACCAGAAATTTCCGAGCGCGGAGCGTGCAAACTTTTAATATTTACCCGGTTCATTTGACGTGTGTGATTTTTTTTCTCAGGAATTCATCAAAATAGTCCCACGACTGATGTCACCGTTGGATAGAGCTTGTCTAGAGGAACATTTTGAGTGGTCACACGGCCGAATCGGACCAGAAATTTCCGAGCGCGGAGCGTGCAAACTTTTAATAATTACCCGGTTTATTTGAAGTGTGTGATTTTTTTTCTCAGGAATTCATCAAAATAGTCCAACGACTGATCCCACCGTTGGATAGAGCTTGTCTAGAGGAACATTTTGAGTGGTCACACGGCCGAATCGGACCAGAAATTTCCGAGCGCGGAGCGTGCAAACTATTGATAATTTCCCGGTTTATTTGAAGTGTGTGATTTTTTTTCTCAGGAATTCATCAAAATAGTCCAACGACTGATCCCACCGTTGGATAGAGCTTGTCTAGAGGAACATTTTGAGTGGTCACACGGCCGAATCGGACCAGAAATTTCCGAGCGCGGAGCGTGCAAACTTTTAATATTTACCCGGTTCATTTGACGTGTGTGATTTTTTTTCTCAGGAATTCATCAAAATAGTCCCACGACTGATACCACCGTTGGATAGAGCTTGTATAGAGGAACATTTTGAGTGGTCACACGGCCGAATCGGACCAGAAATTTCCGAGCGCGGAGCGTGCAAACTTTTAATATTTACCCGGCTCATTTGACGTGTGTGATTTTTTTTCTCAGGAATTCATCAAAATAGTCCAACGACTGATCCCACCGTTGGATAGAGCTTGTCTAGAGGAACATTTTGAGTGGTCACACGGCCGAATCGGACCAGAAATTTCCGAGCGCGGAGCGTGCAAACTATTGATAATTTCCCGGTTTATTTGAAGTGTGTGATTTTTTTTCTCAGGAATTCATCAAAATAGTCTCACGACTGATCCCACCGTTGGATAGAGCGTGTCTAGAGGAACATTTTGAGTGGTCACACGGCCGAATCGGACCAGAAATTTCCGAGCGCGGAGCGTGCAAACTTTTAATATTTACCCGGTTCATTTGACGTGTGTGATTTTTTTTCTCAGGAATTCATCAAAATAGTCCCACGACTGATACCACCGTTGGATAGAGCTTGTCTAGAGGAACATTTTGAGTGGTCATACGGCCGAATCGGACCAGAAATTTCCGAGCGCGGAGCGTGCAAACTTTTAATATTTACCCGGTTTATTTGACGTGTGTGAATTTTTTTCTCAGGAATTCATCAAAATAGTCCCACGACTGATCCCACCGTTGGATAGAGCTAGTCTAGAGGAACATTTTGAGTGGTCACACGGCCGAATCGGACCAGAAATTTCCGAGCGCGGAGCGTGCAAACTTTTAATCTTTACCCGGTTTATTTGACGTGTGTGATTTTTTTTCTCAGGAATTCATCAAAATAGTCCCACGACTGATGTCACCGTTGGATAGAGCTTGTCTAGAGGAACATTTTGAGTGGTCACACGGCCGAATCGGACCAGAAATTTCCGAGCGCGGAGCGTGCAAACTTTTAATATTTACCCGGCTCATTTGACGTGTGTGATTTTTTTTCTCAGGAATTCGTCAAAATAGTCCCACGACTAATCCCACCGTTGAATAGAGTTTGTCTAGAGGAACATTTTGAGTGGTCACACGGCCGAATCGGACCAGAAATTTCCGAGCGCGGAGCGTGCAAACTTTTAATAATTACCCGGTTTATTTGAAGTGTGTGATTTTTTTCCTCAGGAATTCATCAAAATAGTCCAACGACTGATCCCACCGTTGGATAGAGCTTGTCTAGAGGAACATTTTGAGTGGTCACACGGCCGAATCGGACCAGAAATTTCCGAGCGCGGAGCGTGCAAACTATTGATAATTTCCCGGTTTATTTGAAGTGTGTGATTTTTTTTCTCAGGAATTCATCAAAATAGTCTCACGACTGATCCCACCGTTGGATAGAGCGTGTCTAGAGGAACATTTTGAGTGGTCACACGGCCGAATCGGACCAGAAATTTCCGAGCGCGGAGCGTGCAAACTTTTAATATTTACCCGGTTCATTTGACGTGTGTGATTTTTTTTCTCAGGAATTCATCAAAATAGTCCCACGACTGATACCACCGTTGGATAGAGCTTGTCTAGAGGAACATTTTGAGTGGTCATACGGCCGAATCGGACCAGAAATTTCCGAGCGCGGAGCGTGCAAACTTTTAATATTTACCCGGCTCATTTGACGTGTGTGATTTTTTTTCTCAGGAATTCATCAAAATAGTCCCACGACTAATCCCACCGTTGAATAGAGTTTGTCTAGAGGAACATTTTGAGTGGTCACACGGCCGAATCGGACCAGAAATTTCCGAGCGCGGAGCGTGCAAACTTTTAATCTTTACCCGGTTTATTTGACGTGTGTGATTTTTTTTCTTAGGAATTCATCAAAATAGTCCCACGACTGATACCACCGTTGCATAGAGCGTATCTAGAGGAACATTTTGAGTGGTCACACGGCCGAATCGGACCAGAAATTTCCGAGCGCGGAGCGTGCAAACTTTTAATATTTACCCGGTTTATTTGACGTGTGTGATTTTTTTTCTCAGGAATTCATCAAAATAGTCCCACGACAGATGTCACCGTTGGATAGAGCTTGTCTAGAGGAACATTTTGAGTGGTCACACGGCCGAATCGGACCAGAAATTTCCGAGCGCGGAGCGTGCAAACTTTTAATATTTACCCGGTTCATTTGACGTGTGTGATTTTTTTTCTCAGGAATTCATCAAAATAGTCCCACGACTAATCCCACCGTTGGATAGAGTTTGTCTAGAGGAACATTTTGAGTGGTCACACGGCCGAATCGGACCAGAAATTTCCGAGCGCGGAGCGTGCAAACTTTTAATATTTACCCGGTTTATTTGACGTGTGTGAATTTTTTTCTCAGGAATTCGTCAAAATAGTCCCACGACTGATCCCACCGTTGCATTGAGCGTGTCTAGAGGAACATTTTGAGTGGTCATACGGCCGAATCGGTCCAGAAATTTCCGAGCGCGGAGCGTGCAAACTTTTAATAATTACCCGGTTTATTTGAAGTGTGTGATTTTTTTTCTCAGGAATTCATCAAAATAGTCCAACGACTGATCCCACCGTTGGATAGAGCTTGTCTAGAGGAACATTTTGAGTGGTCACACGGCCGAATCGGACCAGAAATTTCCGAGCGCGGAGCGTGCAAACTTTTAATATTTACCCGGTTCATTTGACGTGTGTGATTTTTTTTCTCAGGAATTCATCAAAATAGTCCCACGACTAATCCCACCGTTGGATAGAGTTTGTCTAGAGGAACATTTTGAGTGGTCACACGGCCGAATCGGACCAGAAATTTCCGAGCGCGGAGCGTGCAAACTTTTAATATTTACCCGGTTTATTTGACGTGTGTGAATTTTTTTCTCAGGAATTCGTCAAAATAGTCCCACGACTGATCCCACCGTTGCATTGAGCGTGTCTAGAGGAACATTTTGAGTGGTCATACGGCCGAATCGGTCCAGAAATTTCCGAGCGCGGAGCGTGCAAACTTTTAATAATTACCCGGTTTATTTGAAGTGTGTGATTTTTTTCCTCAGGAATTCATCAAAATAGTCCAACGACTGATCCCACCGTTGGATAGAGCTTGTCTAGAGGAACATTTTGAGTGGTCACACGGCCGAATCGGACCAGAAATTTCCGAGCGCGGAGCGTGCAAACTATTGATAATTTCCCGGTTTATTTGAAGTGTGTGATTTTTTTTCTCAGGAATTCATCAAAATAGTCTCACGACTGATCCCACCGTTGGATAGAGCGTGTCTAGAGGAACATTTTGAGTGGTCACACGGCCGAATCGGACCAGAAATTTCCGAGCGCGGAGCGTGCAAACTTTTAATATTTACCCGGTTCATTTGACGTGTGTGATTTTTTTTCTCAGGAATTCATCAAAATAGTCCCACGACTGATACCACCGTTGGATAGAGCTTGTCTAGAGGAACATTTTGAGTGGTCATACGGCCGAATCGGACCAGAAATTTCCGAGCGCGGAGCGTGCAAACTTTTAATATTTACCCGGTTTATTTGACGTGTGTGAATTTTTTTCTCAGGAATTCATCAAAATAGTCCCACGACTGATCCCACCGTTGGATAGAGCTTGTCTAGAGGAACATTTTGAGTGGTCACACGGCCGAATCGGACCAGAAATTTCCGAGCGCGGAGCGTGCAAACTTTTAATATTTACCCGGTTTATTTGACGTGTGTGAATTTTTTTCTCAGGAATTCATCAAAATAGTCCCACGACTGATGTCACCGTTGGATAGAGCTTGTCGAGAGGAACATTTTGAGTGGTCACACGGCCGAATCGGACCAGAAATTTCCGAGCGCGGAGCGTGCAAACTTTTAATCTTTACCCGGTTTATATGAAGTGTGTGATTTTTTTTCTCAGGAATTCATCAAAATAGTCCCACGACTGATGTCACCGTTGGATAGAGCTTGTCGAGAGGAACATTTTGAGTGGTCACACGGCCGAATCGGACCAGAAATTTCCGAGCGCGGAGCGTGCAAACTTTTAATATTTACCCGGTTTATTTGACGTGTGTGAATTTTTTTCTCAGGAATTCATCAAAATAGTCCCACGACTAATCCCACCGTTGGATAGAGCTTGTCTAGAGGAACATTTTGAGTGGTCACACGGCCGAATCGGACCAGAAATTTCCGAGCGCGGAGCGTGCAAACTATTGATAATTTCCCGGTTTATTTGAAGTGTGTGATTTTTTTTCTCAGGAATTCATCAAAATAGTCCAACGACTGATCCCACCGTTGGATAGAGCTTGTCTAGAGGAACATTTTGAGTGGTCACACGGCCGAATCGGACCAGAAATTTCCGAGCGCGGAGCGTGCAAACTTTTAATATTTACCCGGTTCATTTGACGTGTGTGATTTTTTTTCTCAGGAATTCATCAAAATAGTCCCACGACTAATCCCACCGTTGGATAGAGTTTGTCTAGAGGAACATTTTGAGTGGTCACACGGCCGAATCGGACCAGAAATTTCCGAGCGCGGAGCGTGCAAACTTTTAATATTTACCCGGTTTATTTGACGTGTGTGAATTTTTTTCTCAGGAATTCGTCAAAATAGTCCCACGACTGATCCCACCGTTGCATTGAGCGTGTCTAGAGGAACATTTTGAGTGGTCATACGGCCGAATCGGTCCAGAAATTTCCGAGCGCGGAGCGTGCAAACTTTTAATAATTACCCGGTTTATTTGAAGTGTGTGATTTTTTTTCTCAGGAATTCATCAAAATAGTCCAACGACTGATCCCACCGTTGGATAGAGCTTGTCTAGAGGAACATTTTGAGTGGTCACACGGCCGAATCGGACCAGAAATTTCCGAGCGCGGAGCGTGCAAACTTTTAATATTTACCCGGTTCATTTGACGTGTGTGATTTTTTTTCTCAGGAATTCATCAAAATAGTCCCACGACTGATGTCACCGTTGGATAGAGCTTGTCTAGAGGAACATTTTGAGTGGTCACACGGCCGAATCGGACCAGAAATTTCCGAGCGCGGAGCGTGCAAACTTTTAATAATTACCCGGTTTATTTGAAGTGTGTGATTTTTTTTCTCAGGAATTCATCAAAATAGTCCAACGACTGATCCCACCGTTGGATAGAGCTTGTCTAGAGGAACATTTTGAGTGGTCACACGGCCGAATCGGACCAGAAATTTCCGAGCGCGGAGCGTGCAAACTATTGATAATTTCCCGGTTTATTTGAAGTGTGTGATTTTTTTTCTCAGGAATTCATCAAAATAGTCCAACGACTGATCCCACCGTTGGATAGAGCTTGTCTAGAGGAACATTTTGAGTGGTCACACGGCCGAATCGGACCAGAAATTT
The DNA here is from genome assembly GCF_039881205.1 of Euwallacea similis. Taxonomy (NCBI): domain Eukaryota; kingdom Metazoa; phylum Arthropoda; class Insecta; order Coleoptera; family Curculionidae; genus Euwallacea; species Euwallacea similis. The sequence goes on from NW_027098671.1 coordinate 203,739, forward strand.
CCGAGCGCGGAGCGTGCAAACTTTTAATATTTACCCGGTTCATTTGACGTGTGTGATTTTTTTTCTCAGGAATTCATCAAAATAGTCCCACGACTGATACCACCGTTGGATAGAGCTTGTATAGAGGAACATTTTGAGTGGTCACACGGCCGAATCGGACCAGAAATTTCCGAGCGCGGAGCGTGCAAACTTTTAATATTTACCCGGCTCATTTGACGTGTGTGATTTTTTTTCTCAGGAATTCATCAAAATAGTCCAACGACTGATCCCACCGTTGGATAGAGCTTGTCTAGAGGAACATTTTGAGTGGTCACACGGCCGAATCGGACCAGAAATTTCCGAGCGCGGAGCGTGCAAACTATTGATAATTTCCCGGTTTATTTGAAGTGTGTGATTTTTTTTCTCAGGAATTCATCAAAATAGTCTCACGACTGATCCCACCGTTGGATAGAGCGTGTCTAGAGGAACATTTTGAGTGGTCACACGGCCGAATCGGACCAGAAATTTCCGAGCGCGGAGCGTGCAAACTTTTAATATTTACCCGGTTCATTTGACGTGTGTGATTTTTTTTCTCAGGAATTCATCAAAATAGTCCCACGACTGATACCACCGTTGGATAGAGCTTGTCTAGAGGAACATTTTGAGTGGTCATACGGCCGAATCGGACCAGAAATTTCCGAGCGCGGAGCGTGCAAACTTTTAATATTTACCCGGTTTATTTGACGTGTGTGAATTTTTTTCTCAGGAATTCATCAAAATAGTCCCACGACTGATCCCACCGTTGGATAGAGCTAGTCTAGAGGAACATTTTGAGTGGTCACACGGCCGAATCGGACCAGAAATTTCCGAGCGCGGAGCGTGCAAACTTTTAATCTTTACCCGGTTTATTTGACGTGTGTGATTTTTTTTCTCAGGAATTCATCAAAATAGTCCCACGACTGATGTCACCGTTGGATAGAGCTTGTCTAGAGGAACATTTTGAGTGGTCACACGGCCGAATCGGACCAGAAATTTCCGAGCGCGGAGCGTGCAAACTTTTAATATTTACCCGGCTCATTTGACGTGTGTGATTTTTTTTCTCAGGAATTCGTCAAAATAGTCCCACGACTAATCCCACCGTTGAATAGAGTTTGTCTAGAGGAACATTTTGAGTGGTCACACGGCCGAATCGGACCAGAAATTTCCGAGCGCGGAGCGTGCAAACTTTTAATAATTACCCGGTTTATTTGAAGTGTGTGATTTTTTTCCTCAGGAATTCATCAAAATAGTCCAACGACTGATCCCACCGTTGGATAGAGCTTGTCTAGAGGAACATTTTGAGTGGTCACACGGCCGAATCGGACCAGAAATTTCCGAGCGCGGAGCGTGCAAACTATTGATAATTTCCCGGTTTATTTGAAGTGTGTGATTTTTTTTCTCAGGAATTCATCAAAATAGTCTCACGACTGATCCCACCGTTGGATAGAGCGTGTCTAGAGGAACATTTTGAGTGGTCACACGGCCGAATCGGACCAGAAATTTCCGAGCGCGGAGCGTGCAAACTTTTAATATTTACCCGGTTCATTTGACGTGTGTGATTTTTTTTCTCAGGAATTCATCAAAATAGTCCCACGACTGATACCACCGTTGGATAGAGCTTGTCTAGAGGAACATTTTGAGTGGTCATACGGCCGAATCGGACCAGAAATTTCCGAGCGCGGAGCGTGCAAACTTTTAATATTTACCCGGCTCATTTGACGTGTGTGATTTTTTTTCTCAGGAATTCATCAAAATAGTCCCACGACTAATCCCACCGTTGAATAGAGTTTGTCTAGAGGAACATTTTGAGTGGTCACACGGCCGAATCGGACCAGAAATTTCCGAGCGCGGAGCGTGCAAACTTTTAATCTTTACCCGGTTTATTTGACGTGTGTGATTTTTTTTCTTAGGAATTCATCAAAATAGTCCCACGACTGATACCACCGTTGCATAGAGCGTATCTAGAGGAACATTTTGAGTGGTCACACGGCCGAATCGGACCAGAAATTTCCGAGCGCGGAGCGTGCAAACTTTTAATATTTACCCGGTTTATTTGACGTGTGTGATTTTTTTTCTCAGGAATTCATCAAAATAGTCCCACGACAGATGTCACCGTTGGATAGAGCTTGTCTAGAGGAACATTTTGAGTGGTCACACGGCCGAATCGGACCAGAAATTTCCGAGCGCGGAGCGTGCAAACTTTTAATATTTACCCGGTTCATTTGACGTGTGTGATTTTTTTTCTCAGGAATTCATCAAAATAGTCCCACGACTAATCCCACCGTTGGATAGAGTTTGTCTAGAGGAACATTTTGAGTGGTCACACGGCCGAATCGGACCAGAAATTTCCGAGCGCGGAGCGTGCAAACTTTTAATATTTACCCGGTTTATTTGACGTGTGTGAATTTTTTTCTCAGGAATTCGTCAAAATAGTCCCACGACTGATCCCACCGTTGCATTGAGCGTGTCTAGAGGAACATTTTGAGTGGTCATACGGCCGAATCGGTCCAGAAATTTCCGAGCGCGGAGCGTGCAAACTTTTAATAATTACCCGGTTTATTTGAAGTGTGTGATTTTTTTTCTCAGGAATTCATCAAAATAGTCCAACGACTGATCCCACCGTTGGATAGAGCTTGTCTAGAGGAACATTTTGAGTGGTCACACGGCCGAATCGGACCAGAAATTTCCGAGCGCGGAGCGTGCAAACTTTTAATATTTACCCGGTTCATTTGACGTGTGTGATTTTTTTTCTCAGGAATTCATCAAAATAGTCCCACGACTAATCCCACCGTTGGATAGAGTTTGTCTAGAGGAACATTTTGAGTGGTCACACGGCCGAATCGGACCAGAAATTTCCGAGCGCGGAGCGTGCAAACTTTTAATATTTACCCGGTTTATTTGACGTGTGTGAATTTTTTTCTCAGGAATTCGTCAAAATAGTCCCACGACTGATCCCACCGTTGCATTGAGCGTGTCTAGAGGAACATTTTGAGTGGTCATACGGCCGAATCGGTCCAGAAATTTCCGAGCGCGGAGCGTGCAAACTTTTAATAATTACCCGGTTTATTTGAAGTGTGTGATTTTTTTCCTCAGGAATTCATCAAAATAGTCCAACGACTGATCCCACCGTTGGATAGAGCTTGTCTAGAGGAACATTTTGAGTGGTCACACGGCCGAATCGGACCAGAAATTTCCGAGCGCGGAGCGTGCAAACTATTGATAATTTCCCGGTTTATTTGAAGTGTGTGATTTTTTTTCTCAGGAATTCATCAAAATAGTCTCACGACTGATCCCACCGTTGGATAGAGCGTGTCTAGAGGAACATTTTGAGTGGTCACACGGCCGAATCGGACCAGAAATTTCCGAGCGCGGAGCGTGCAAACTTTTAATATTTACCCGGTTCATTTGACGTGTGTGATTTTTTTTCTCAGGAATTCATCAAAATAGTCCCACGACTGATACCACCGTTGGATAGAGCTTGTCTAGAGGAACATTTTGAGTGGTCATACGGCCGAATCGGACCAGAAATTTCCGAGCGCGGAGCGTGCAAACTTTTAATATTTACCCGGTTTATTTGACGTGTGTGAATTTTTTTCTCAGGAATTCATCAAAATAGTCCCACGACTGATCCCACCGTTGGATAGAGCTTGTCTAGAGGAACATTTTGAGTGGTCACACGGCCGAATCGGACCAGAAATTTCCGAGCGCGGAGCGTGCAAACTTTTAATATTTACCCGGTTTATTTGACGTGTGTGAATTTTTTTCTCAGGAATTCATCAAAATAGTCCCACGACTGATGTCACCGTTGGATAGAGCTTGTCGAGAGGAACATTTTGAGTGGTCACACGGCCGAATCGGACCAGAAATTTCCGAGCGCGGAGCGTGCAAACTTTTAATCTTTACCCGGTTTATATGAAGTGTGTGATTTTTTTTCTCAGGAATTCATCAAAATAGTCCCACGACTGATGTCACCGTTGGATAGAGCTTGTCGAGAGGAACATTTTGAGTGGTCACACGGCCGAATCGGACCAGAAATTTCCGAGCGCGGAGCGTGCAAACTTTTAATATTTACCCGGTTTATTTGACGTGTGTGAATTTTTTTCTCAGGAATTCATCAAAATAGTCCCACGACTAATCCCACCGTTGGATAGAGCTTGTCTAGAGGAACATTTTGAGTGGTCACACGGCCGAATCGGACCAGAAATTTCCGAGCGCGGAGCGTGCAAACTATTGATAATTTCCCGGTTTATTTGAAGTGTGTGATTTTTTTTCTCAGGAATTCATCAAAATAGTCCAACGACTGATCCCACCGTTGGATAGAGCTTGTCTAGAGGAACATTTTGAGTGGTCACACGGCCGAATCGGACCAGAAATTTCCGAGCGCGGAGCGTGCAAACTTTTAATATTTACCCGGTTCATTTGACGTGTGTGATTTTTTTTCTCAGGAATTCATCAAAATAGTCCCACGACTGATACCACCGTTGGATAGAGCTTGTCTAGAGGAACATTTTGAGTGGTCACACGGCCGAATCGGACCAGAAATTTCCGAGCGCGGAGCGTGCAAACTTTTAATATTTACCCGGCTCATTTGACGTGTGTGATTTTTTTTCTCAGGAATTCATCAAAATAGTCCAACGACTGATCCCACCGTTGGATAGAGCTTGTCTAGAGGAACATTTTGAGTGGTCACACGGCCGAATCGGACCAGAAATTTCCGAGCGCGGAGCGTGCAAACTATTGATAATTTCCCGGTTTATTTGAAGTGTGTGATTTTTTTTCTCAGGAATTCATCAAAATAGTCCAACGACTGATCCCACCGTTGGATAGAGCTTGTCTAGAGGAACATTTTGAGTGGTCATACGGCCGAATCGGACCAGAAATTTCCGAGCGCGGAGCGTGCAAACTTTTAATATTTACCCGGTTTATTTGACGTGTGTGAATTTTTTTCTCAGGAATTCATCAAAATAGTCCCACGACTGATCCCACCGTTGGATAGAGCTTGTCTAGAGGAACATTTTGAGTGGTCACACGGCCGAATCGGACCAGAAATTTCCGAGCGCGGAGCGTGCAAACTTTTAATATTTACCCGGTTTATTTGACGTGTGTGAATTTTTTTCTCAGGAATTCATCAAAATAGTCCCACGACTGATGTCACCGTTGGATAGAGCTTGTCGAGAGGAACATTTTGAGTGGTCACACGGCCGAATCGGACCAGAAATTTCCGAGCGCGGAGCGTGCAAACTTTTAATCTTTACCCGGTTTATATGAAGTGTGTGATTTTTTTTCTCAGGAATTCATCAAAATAGTCCCACGACTGATGTCACCGTTGGATAGAGCTTGTCGAGAGGAACATTTTGAGTGGTCACACGGCCGAATCGGACCAGAAATTTCCGAGCGCGGAGCGTGCAAACTTTTAATATTTACCCGGTTTATTTGACGTGTGTGAATTTTTTTCTCAGGAATTCATCAAAATAGTCCCACGACTAATCCCACCGTTGGATAGAGCTTGTCTAGAGGAACATTTTGAGTGGTCACACGGCCGAATCGGACCAGAAATTTCCGAGCGCGGAGCGTGCAAACTATTGATAATTTCCCGGTTTATTTGAAGTGTGTGATTTTTTTTCTCAGGAATTCATCAAAATAGTCCAACGACTGATCCCACCGTTGGATAGAGCTTGTCTAGAGGAACATTTTGAGTGGTCACACGGCCGAATCGGACCAGAAATTTCCGAGCGCGGAGCGTGCAAACTTTTAATATTTACCCGGTTCATTTGACGTGTGTGATTTTTTTTCTCAGGAATTCATCAAAATAGTCCCACGACTGATACCACCGTTGGATAGAGCTTGTCTAGAGGAACATTTTGAGTGGTCACACGGCCGAATCGGACCAGAAATTTCCGAGCGCGGAGCGTGCAAACTTTTAATATTTACCCGGCTCATTTGACGTGTGTGATTTTTTTTCTCAGGAATTCATCAAAATAGTCCAACGACTGATCCCACCGTTGGATAGAGCTTGTCTAGAGGAACATTTTGAGTGGTCACACGGCCGAATCGGACCAGAAATTTCCGAGCGCGGAGCGTGCAAACTATTGATAATTTCCCGGTTTATTTGAAGTGTGTGATTTTTTTTCTCAGGAATTCATCAAAATAGTCTCACGACTGATCCCACCGTTGGATAGAGCGTGTCTAGAGGAACATTTTGAGTGGTCACACGGCCGAATCGGACCAGAAATTTCCGAGCGCGGAGCGTGCAAACTTTTAATATTTACCCGGTTCATTTGACGTGTGTGATTTTTTTTCTCAGGAATTCATCAAAATAGTCCCACGACTGATACCACCGTTGGATAGAGCTTGTCTAGAGGAACATTTTGAGTGGTCATACGGCCGAATCGGACCAGAAATTTCCGAGCGCGGAGCGTGCAAACTTTTAATATTTACCCGGTTTATTTGACGTGTGTGAATTTTTTTCTCAGGAATTCATCAAAATAGTCCCACGACTGATCCCACCGTTGGATAGAGCTAGTCTAGAGGAACATTTTGAGTGGTCACACGGCCGAATCGGACCAGAAATTTCCGAGCGCGGAGCGTGCAAACTTTTAATCTTTACCCGGTTTATTTGACGTGTGTGATTTTTTTTCTCAGGAATTCATCAAAATAGTCCCACGACTGATGCCACCGTTGGATAGAGCTTGTCTAGAGGAACATTTTGAGTGGTCACACGGCCGAATCGGACCAGAAATTTCCGAGCGCGGAGCGTGCAAACTTTTAATATTTACCCGGCTCATTTGACGTGTGTGATTTTTTTTCTCAGGAATTCGTCAAAATAGTCCCACGACTAATCCCACCGTTGAATAGAGTTTGTCTAGAGGAACATTTTGAGTGGTCACACGGCCGAATCGGACCAGAAATTTCCGAGCGCGGAGCGTGCAAACTTTTAATAATTACCCGGTTTATTTGAAGTGTGTGATTTTTTTCCTCAGGAATTCATCAAAATAGTCCAACGACTGATCCCACCGTTGGATAGAGCTTGTCTAGAGGAACATTTTGAGTGGTCACACGGCCGAATCGGACCAGAAATTTCCGAGCGCGGAGCGTGCAAACTATTGATAATTTCCCGGTTTATTTGAAGTGTGTGATTTTTTTTCTCAGGAATTCATCAAAATAGTCTCACGACTGATCCCACCGTTGGATAGAGCGTGTCTAGAGGAACATTTTGAGTGGTCACACGGCCGAATCGGACCAGAAATTTCCGAGCGCGGAGCGTGCAAACTTTTAATATTTACCCGGTTCATTTGACGTGTGTGATTTTTTTTCTCAGGAATTCATCAAAATAGTCCCACGACTGATACCACCGTTGGATAGAGCTAGTCTAGAGGAACATTTTGAGTGGTCACACGGCCGAATCGGACCAGAAATTTCCGAGCGCGGAGCGTGCAAACTTTTAATCTTTACCCGGTTTATTTGACGTGTGTGAATTTTTTTCTCAGGAATTCATCAAAATAGTCCCACGACTGATCCCACCGTTGGATAGAGCTAGTCTAGAGGAACATTTTGAGTGGTCACACGGCCGAATCGGACCAGAAATTTCCGAGCGCGGAGCGTGCAAACTTTTAATCTTTACCCGGTTTATTTGACGTGTGTGATTTTTTTTCTCAGGAATTCATCAAAATAGTCCCACGACTGATGTCACCGTTGGATAGAGCTTGTCTAGAGGAACATTTTGAGTGGTCACACGGCCGAATCGGACCAGAAATTTCCGAGCGCGGAGCGTGCAAACTTTTAATATTTACCCGGCTCATTTGACGTGTGTGATTTTTTTTCTCAGGAATTCATCAAAATAGTCCCACGACTAATCCCACCGTTGAATAGAGTTTGTCTAGAGGAACATTTTGAGTGGTCACACGGCCGAATCGGACCAGAAATTTCCGAGCGCGGAGCGTGCAAACTTTTAATCTTTACCCGGTTTATTTGACGTGTGTGATTTTTTTTCTTAGGAATTCATCAAAATAGTCCCACGACTGATACCACCGTTGCATAGAGCGTATCTAGAGGAACATTTTGAGTGGTCACACGGCCGAATCGGACCAGAAATTTCCGAGCGCGGAGCGTGCAAACTTTTAATATTTACCCGGTTTATTTGACGTGTGTGATTTTTTTTCTCAGGAATTCATCAAAATAGTCCCACGACAGATGTCACCGTTGGATAGAGCTTGTCTAGAGGAACATTTTGAGTGGTCACACGGCCGAATCGGACCAGAAATTTCCGAGCGCGGAGCGTGCAAACTTTTAATATTTACCCGGTTCATTTGACGTGTGTGATTTTTTTTCTCAGGAATTCATCAAAATAGTCCCACGACTAATCCCACCGTTGGATAGAGTTTGTCTAGAGGAACATTTTGAGTGGTCACACGGCCGAATCGGACCAGAAATTTCCGAGCGCGGAGCGTGCAAACTTTTAATATTTACCCGGTTTATTTGACGTGTGTGAATTTTTTTCTCAGGAATTCGTCAAAATAGTCCCACGACTGATCCCACCGTTGCATTGAGCGTGTCTAGAGGAACATTTTGAGTGGTCATACGGCCGAATCGGTCCAGAAATTTCCGAGCGCGGAGCGTGCAAACTTTTAATAATTACCCGGTTTATTTGAAGTGTGTGATTTTTTTTCTCAGGAATTCATCAAAATAGTCCAACGACTGATCCCACCGTTGGATAGAGCTTGTCTAGAGGAACATTTTGAGTGGTCACACGGCCGAATCGGACCAGAAATTTCCGAGCGCGGAGCGTGCAAACTTTTAATATTTACCCGGTTCATTTGACGTGTGTGATTTTTTTTCTCAGGAATTCATCAAAATAGTCCCACGACTAATCCCACCGTTGGATAGAGTTTGTCTAGAGGAACATTTTGAGTGGTCACACGGCCGAATCGGACCAGAAATTTCCGAGCGCGGAGCGTGCAAACTTTTAATATTTACCCGGTTTATTTGACGTGTGTGAATTTTTTTCTCAGGAATTCGTCAAAATAGTCCCACGACTGATCCCACCGTTGCATTGAGCGTGTCTAGAGGAACATTTTGAGTGGTCATACGGCCGAATCGGTCCAGAAATTTCCGAGCGCGGAGCGTGCAAACTTTTAATAATTACCCGGTTTATTTGAAGTGTGTGATTTTTTTCCTCAGGAATTCATCAAAATAGTCCAACGACTGATCCCACCGTTGGATAGAGCTTGTCTAGAGGAACATTTTGAGTGGTCACACGGCCGAATCGGACCAGAAATTTCCGAGCGCGGAGCGTGCAAACTATTGATAATTTCCCGGTTTATTTGAAGTGTGTGATTTTTTTTCTCAGGAATTCATCAAAATAGTCTCACGACTGATCCCACCGTTGGATAGAGCGTGTCTAGAGGAACATTTTGAGTGGTCACACGGCCGAATCGGACCAGAAATTTCCGAGCGCGGAGCGTGCAAACTTTTAATATTTACCCGGTTCATTTGACGTGTGTGATTTTTTTTCTCAGGAATTCATCAAAATAGTCCCACGACTGATACCACCGTTGGATAGAGCTTGTCTAGAGGAACATTTTGAGTGGTCATACGGCCGAATCGGACCAGAAATTTCCGAGCGCGGAGCGTGCAAACTTTTAATATTTACCCGGTTTATTTGACGTGTGTGAATTTTTTTCTCAGGAATTCATCAAAATAGTCCCACGACTGATCCCACCGTTGGATAGAGCTTGTCTAGAGGAACATTTTGAGTGGTCACACGGCCGAATCGGACCAGAAATTTCCGAGCGCGGAGCGTGCAAACTTTTAATATTTACCCGGTTTATTTGACGTGTGTGAATTTTTTTCTCAGGAATTCATCAAAATAGTCCCACGACTGATGTCACCGTTGGATAGAGCTTGTCGAGAGGAACATTTTGAGTGGTCACACGGCCGAATCGGACCAGAAATTTCCGAGCGCGGAGCGTGCAAACTTTTAATCTTTACCCGGTTTATATGAAGTGTGTGATTTTTTTTCTCAGGAATTCATCAAAATAGTCCCACGACTGATGTCACCGTTGGATAGAGCTTGTCGAGAGGAACATTTTGAGTGGTTACACGGCCGAATCGGACCAGAAATTTCCGAGCGCGGAGCGTGCAAACTTTTAATATTTACCCGGTTTATTTGACGTGTGTGAATTTTTTTCTCAGGAATTCATCAAAATAGTCCCACGACTAATCCCACCGTTGGATAGAGCTTGTCTAGAGGAACATTTTGAGTGGTCACACGGCCGAATCGGACCAGAAATTTCCGAGCGCGGAGCGTGCAAACTATTGATAATTTCCCGGTTTATTTGAAGTGTGTGATTTTTTTTCTCAGGAATTCATCAAAATAGTCCAACGACTGATCCCACCGTTGGATAGAGCTTGTCTAGAGGAACATTTTGAGTGGTCACACGGCCGAATCGGACCAGAAATTTCCGAGCGCGGAGCGTGCAAACTTTTAATATTTACCCGGTTCATTTGACGTGTGTGATTTTTTTTCTCAGGAATTCATCAAAATAGTCCCACGACTGATACCACCGTTGGATAGAGCTTGTCTAGAGGAACATTTTGAGTGGTCATACGGCCGAATCGGACCAGAAATTTCCGAGCGCGGAGCGTGCAAACTTTTAATATTTACCCGGTTTATTTGACGTGTGTGAATTTTTTTCTCAGGAATTCATCAAAATAGTCCCACGACTGATCCCACCGTTGGATAGAGCTAGTCTAGAGGAACATTTTGAGTGGTCACACGGCCGAATCGGACCAGAAATTTCCGAGCGCGGAGCGTGCAAACTTTTAATCTTTACCCGGTTTATTTGACGTGTGTGATTTTTTTTCTCAGGAATTCATCAAAATAGTCCCACGACTGATGTCACCGTTGGATAGAGCTTGTCTAGAGGAACATTTTGAGTGGTCACACGGCCGAATCGGACCAGAAATTTCCGAGCGCGGAGCGTGCAAACTTTTAATATTTACCCGGCTCATTTGACGTGTGTGATTTTTTTTCTCAGGAATTCGTCAAAATAGTCCCACGACTAATCCCACCGTTGAATAGAGTTTGTCTAGAGGAACATTTTGAGTGGTCACACGGCCGAATCGGACCAGAAATTTCCGAGCGCGGAGCGTGCAAACTTTTAATAATTACCCGGTTTATTTGAAGTGTGTGATTTTTTTCCTCAGGAATTCATCAAAATAGTCCAACGACTGATCCCACCGTTGGATAGAGCTTGTCTAGAGGAACATTTTGAGTGGTCACACGGCCGAATCGGACCAGAAATTTCCGAGCGCGGAGCGTGCAAACTATTGATAATTTCCCGGTTTATTTGAAGTGTGTGATTTTTTTTCTCAGGAATTCATCAAAATAGTCTCACGACTGATCCCACCGTTGGATAGAGCGTGTCTAGAGGAACATTTTGAGTGGTCACACGGCCGAATCGGACCAGAAATTTCCGAGCGCGGAGCGTGCAAACTTTTAATATTTACCCGGTTCATTTGACGTGTGTGATTTTTTTTCTCAGGAATTCATCAAAATAGTCCCACGACTGATACCACCGTTGGATAGAGCTTGTCTAGAGGAACATTTTGAGTGGTCATACGGCCGAATCGGACCAGAAATTTCCGAGCGCGGAGCGTGCAAACTTTTAATATTTACCCGGTTTATTTGACGTGTGTGAATTTTTTTCTCAGGAATTCATCAAAATAGTCCCACGACTGATCCCACCGTTGGATAGAGCTAGTCTAGAGGAACATTTTGAGTGGTCACACGGCCGAATCGGACCAGAAATTTCCGAGCGCGGAGCGTGCAAACTTTTAATCTTTACCCGGTTTATTTGACGTGTGTGATTTTTTTTCTCAGGAATTCATCAAAATAGTCCCACGACTGATGTCACCGTTGGATAGAGCTTGTCTAGAGGAACATTTTGAGTGGTCACACGGCCGAATCGGACCAGAAATTTCCGAGCGCGGAGCGTGCAAACTTTTAATATTTACCCGGCTCATTTGACGTGTGTGATTTTTTTTCTCAGGAATTCATCAAAATAGTCCCACGACTAATCCCACCGTTGGATAGAGTTTGTCTAGAGGAACATTTTGAGTGGTCACACGGCCGAATCGGACCAGAAATTTCCGAGCGCGGAGCGTGCAAACTTTTAATATTTACCCGGTTTATTTGACGTGTGTGAATTTTTTTCTCAGGAATTCGTCAAAATAGTCCCACGACTGATCCCACCGTTGCATTGAGCGTGTCTAGAGGAACATTTTGAGTGGTCATACGGCCGAATCGGTCCAGAAATTTCCGAGCGCGGAGCGTGCAAACTTTTAATAATTACCCGGTTTATTTGAAGTGTGTGATTTTTTTCCTCAGGAATTCATCAAAATAGTCCAACGACTGATCCCACCGTTGGATAGAGCTTGTCTAGAGGAACATTTTGAGTGGTCACACGGCCGAATCGGACCAGAAATTTCCGAGCGCGGAGCGTGCAAACTATTGATAATTTCCCGGTTTATTTGAAGTGTGTGATTTTTTTTCTCAGGAATTCATCAAAATAGTCTCACGACTGATCCCACCGTTGGATAGAGCGTGTCTAGAGGAACATTTTGAGTGGTCACACGGCCGAATCGGACCAGAAATTTCCGAGCGCGGAGCGTGCAAACTTTTAATATTTACCCGGTTCATTTGACGTGTGTGATTTTTTTTCTCAGGAATTCATCAAAATAGTCCCACGACTAATCCCACCGTTGGATAGAGTTTGTCTAGAGGAACATTTTGAGTGGTCACACGGCCGAATCGGACCAGAAATTTCCGAGCGCGGAGCGTGCAAACTTTTAATATTTACCCGGTTTATTTGACGTGTGTGAATTTTTTTCTCAGGAATTCGTCAAAATAGTCCCACGACTGATCCCACCGTTGCATTGAGCGTGTCTAGAGGAACATTTTGAGTGGTCATACGGCCGAATCGGTCCAGAAATTTCCGAGCGCGGAGCGTGCAAACTTTTAATAATTACCCGGTTTATTTGAAGTGTGTGATTTTTTTTCTCAGGAATTCATCAAAATAGTCCAACGACTGATCCCACCGTTGGATAGAGCTTGTCTAGAGGAACATTTTGAGTGGTCACACGGCCGAATCGGACCAGAAATTTCCGAGCGCGGAGCGTGCAAACTTTTAATATTTACCCGGTTCATTTGACGTGTGTGATTTTTTTTCTCAGGAATTCATCAAAATAGTCCCACGACTAATCCCACCGTTGGATAGAGTTTGTCTAGAGGAACATTTTGAGTGGTCACACGGCCGAATCGGACCAGAAATTTCCGAGCGCGGAGCGTGCAAACTTTTAATATTTACCCGGTTTATTTGACGTGTGTGAATTTTTTTCTCAGGAATTCGTCAAAATAGTCCCACGACTGATCCCACCGTTGCATTGAGCGTGTCTAGAGGAACATTTTGAGTGGTCATACGGCCGAATCGGTCCAGAAATTTCCGAGCGCGGAGCGTGCAAACTTTTAATAATTACCCGGTTTATTTGAAGTGTGTGATTTTTTTCCTCAGGAATTCATCAAAATAGTCCAACGACTGATCCCACCGTTGGATAGAGCTTGTCTAGAGGAACATTTTGAGTGGTCACACGGCCGAATCGGACCAGAAATTTCCGAGCGCGGAGCGTGCAAACTATTGATAATTTCCCGGTTTATTTGAAGTGTGTGATTTTTTTTCTCAGGAATTCATCAAAATAGTCTCACGACTGATCCCACCGTTGGATAGAGCGTGTCTAGAGGAACATTTTGAGTGGTCACACGGCCGAATCGGACCAGAAATTTCCGAGCGCGGAGCGTGCAAACTTTTAATATTTACCCGGTTCATTTGACGTGTGTGATTTTTTTTCTCAGGAATTCATCAAAATAGTCCCACGACTAATCCCACCGTTGGATAGAGTTTGTCTAGAGGAACATTTTGAGTGGTCACACGGCCGAATCGGACCAGAAATTTCCGAGCGCGGAGCGTGCAAACTTTTAATATTTACCCGGTTTATTTGACGTGTGTGAATTTTTTTCTCAGGAATTCGTCAAAATAGTCCCACGACTGATCCCACCGTTGCATTGAGCGTGTCTAGAGGAACATTTTGAGTGGTCATACGGCCGAATCGGTCCAGAAATTTCCGAGCGCGGAGCGTGCAAACTTTTAATAATTACCCGGTTTATTTGAAGTGTGTGATTTTTTTTCTCAGGAATTCATCAAAATAGTCCAACGACTGATCCCACCGTTGGATAGAGCTTGTCTAGAGGAACATTTTGAGTGGTCACACGGCCGAATCGGACCAGAAATTTCCGAGCGCGGAGCGTGCAAACTTTTAATATTTACCCGGTTCATTTGACGTGTGTGATTTTTTTTCTCAGGAATTCATCAAAATAGTCCCACGACTAATCCCACCGTTGGATAGAGTTTGTCTAGAGGAACATTTTGAGTGGTCACACGGCCGAATCGGACCAGAAATTTCCGAGCGCGGAGCGTGCAAACTTTTAATATTTACCCGGTTTATTTGACGTGTGTGAATTTTTTTCTCAGGAATTCGTCAAAATAGTCCCACGACTGATCCCACCGTTGCATTGAGCGTGTCTAGAGGAACATTTTGAGTGGTCATACGGCCGAATCGGTCCAGAAATTTCCGAGCGCGGAGCGTGCAAACTTTTAATAATTACCCGGTTTATTTGAAGTGTGTGATTTTTTTCCTCAGGAATTCATCAAAATAGTCCAACGACTGATCCCACCGTTGGATAGAGCTTGTCTAGAGGAACATTTTGAGTGGTCACACGGCCGAATCGGACCAGAAATTTCCGAGCGCGGAGCGTGCAAACTATTGATAATTTCCCGGTTTATTTGAAGTGTGTGATTTTTTTTCTCAGGAATTCATCAAAATAGTCTCACGACTGATCCCACCGTTGGATAGAGCGTGTCTAGAGGAACATTTTGAGTGGTCACACGGCCGAATCGGACCAGAAATTTCCGAGCGCGGAGCGTGCAAACTTTTAATATTTACCCGGTTCATTTGACGTGTGTGATTTTTTTTCTCAGGAATTCATCAAAATAGTCCCACGACTGATACCACCGTTGGATAGAGCTTGTCTAGAGGAACATTTTGAGTGGTCATACGGCCGAATCGGACCAGAAATTTCCGAGCGCGGAGCGTGCAAACTTTTAATATTTACCCGGTTTATTTGACGTGTGTGAATTTTTTTCTCAGGAATTCATCAAAATAGTCCCACGACTGATCCCACCGTTGGATAGAGCTTGTCTAGAGGAACATTTTGAGTGGTCACACGGCCGAATCGGACCAGAAATTTCCGAGCGCGGAGCGTGCAAACTTTTAATATTTACCCGGTTTATTTGACGTGTGTGAATTTTTTTCTCAGGAATTCATCAAAATAGTCCCACGACTGATGTCACCGTTGGATAGAGCTTGTCGAGAGGAACATTTTGAGTGGTCACACGGCCGAATCGGACCAGAAATTTCCGAGCGCGGAGCGTGCAAACTTTTAATCTTTACCCGGTTTATATGAAGTGTGTGATTTTTTTTCTCAGGAATTCATCAAAATAGTCCCACGACTGATGTCACCGTTGGATAGAGCTTGTCGAGAGGAACATTTTGAGTGGTCACACGGCCGAATCGGACCAGAAATTTCCGAGCGCGGAGCGTGCAAACTTTTAATATTTACCCGGTTTATTTGACGTGTGTGAATTTTTTTCTCAGGAATTCATCAAAATAGTCCCACGACTAATCCCACCGTTGGATAGAGCTTGTCTAGAGGAACATTTTGAGTGGTCACACGGCCGAATCGGACCAGAAATTTCCGAGCGCGGAGCGTGCAAACTATTGATAATTTCCCGGTTTATTTGAAGTGTGTGATTTTTTTTCTCAGGAATTCATCAAAATAGTCCAACGACTGATCCCACCGTTGGATAGAGCTTGTCTAGAGGAACATTTTGAGTGGTCACACGGCCGAATCGGACCAGAAATTTCCGAGCGCGGAGCGTGCAAACTTTTAATATTTACCCGGTTCATTTGACGTGTGTGATTTTTTTTCTCAGGAATTCATCAAAATAGTCCCACGACTGATACCACCGTTGGATAGAGCTTGTCTAGAGGAACATTTTGAGTGGTCATACGGCCGAATCGGACCAGAAATTTCCGAGCGCGGAGCGTGCAAACTTTTAATATTTACCCGGTTTATTTGACGTGTGTGAATTTTTTTCTCAGGAATTCATCAAAATAGTCCCACGACTGATCCCACCGTTGGATAGAGCTAGTCTAGAGGAACATTTTGAGTGGTCACACGGCCGAATCGGACCAGAAATTTCCGAGCGCGGAGCGTGCAAACTTTTAATCTTTACCCGGTTTATTTGACGTGTGTGATTTTTTTTCTCAGGAATTCATCAAAATAGTCCCACGACTGATGTCACCGTTGGATAGAGCTTGTCTAGAGGAACATTTTGAGTGGTCACACGGCCGAATCGGACCAGAAATTTCCGAGCGCGGAGCGTGCAAACTTTTAATATTTACCCGGCTCATTTGACGTGTGTGATTTTTTTTCTCAGGAATTCGTCAAAATAGTCCCACGACTAATCCCACCGTTGAATAGAGTTTGTCTAGAGGAACATTTTGAGTGGTCACACGGCCGAATCGGACCAGAAATTTCCGAGCGCGGAGCGTGCAAACTTTTAATAATTACCCGGTTTATTTGAAGTGTGTGATTTTTTTCCTCAGGAATTCATCAAAATAGTCCAACGACTGATCCCACCGTTGGATAGAGCTTGTCTAGAGGAACATTTTGAGTGGTCACACGGCCGAATCGGACCAGAAATTTCCGAGCGCGGAGCGTGCAAACTATTGATAATTTCCCGGTTTATTTGAAGTGTGTGATTTTTTTTCTCAGGAATTCATCAAAATAGTCTCACGACTGATCCCACCGTTGGATAGAGCGTGTCTAGAGGAACATTTTGAGTGGTCACACGGCCGAATCGGACCAGAAATTTCCGAGCGCGGAGCGTGCAAACTTTTAATATTTACCCGGTTCATTTGACGTGTGTGATTTTTTTTCTCAGGAATTCATCAAAATAGTCCCACGACTGATACCACCGTTGGATAGAGCTTGTCTAGAGGAACATTTTGAGTGGTCATACGGCCGAATCGGACCAGAAATTTCCGAGCGCGGAGCGTGCAAACTTTTAATATTTACCCGGTTTATTTGACGTGTGTGAATTTTTTTCTCAGGAATTCATCAAAATAGTCCCACGACTGATCCCACCGTTGGATAGAGCTAGTCTAGAGGAACATTTTGAGTGGTCACACGGCCGAATCGGACCAGAAATTTCCGAGCGCGGAGCGTGCAAACTTTTAATCTTTACCCGGTTTATTTGACGTGTGTGATTTTTTTTCTCAGGAATTCATCAAAATAGTCCCACGACTGATGTCACCGTTGGATAGAGCTTGTCTAGAGGAACATTTTGAGTGGTCACACGGCCGAATCGGACCAGAAATTTCCGAGCGCGGAGCGTGCAAACTTTTAATATTTACCCGGCTCATTTGACGTGTGTGATTTTTTTTCTCAGGAATTCATCAAAATAGTCCCACGACTAATCCCACCGTTGGATAGAGTTTGTCTAGAGGAACATTTTGAGTGGTCACACGGCCGAATCGGACCAGAAATTTCCGAGCGCGGAGCGTGCAAACTTTTAATATTTACCCGGTTTATTTGACGTGTGTGAATTTTTTTCTCAGGAATTCGTCAAAATAGTCCCACGACTGATCCCACCGTTGCATTGAGCGTGTCTAGAGGAACATTTTGAGTGGTCATACGGCCGAATCGGTCCAGAAATTTCCGAGCGCGGAGCGTGCAAACTTTTAATAATTACCCGGTTTATTTGAAGTGTGTGATTTTTTTCCTCAGGAATTCATCAAAATAGTCCAACGACTGATCCCACCGTTGGATAGAGCTTGTCTAGAGGAACATTTTGAGTGGTCACACGGCCGAATCGGACCAGAAATTTCCGAGCGCGGAGCGTGCAAACTATTGATAATTTCCCGGTTTATTTGAAGTGTGTGATTTTTTTTCTCAGGAATTCATCAAAATAGTCTCACGACTGATCCCACCGTTGGATAGAGCGTGTCTAGAGGAACATTTTGAGTGGTCACACGGCCGAATCGGACCAGAAATTTCCGAGCGCGGAGCGTGCAAACTTTTAATATTTACCCGGTTCATTTGACGTGTGTGATTTTTTTTCTCAGGAATTCATCAAAATAGTCCCACGACTGATACCACCGTTGGATAGAGCTTGTCTAGAGGAACATTTTGAGTGGTCATACGGCCGAATCGGACCAGAAATTTCCGAGCGCGGAGCGTGCAAACTTTTAATATTTACCCGGTTTATTTGACGTGTGTGAATTTTTTTCTCAGGAATTCATCAAAATAGTCCCACGACTGATCCCACCGTTGGATAGAGCTTGTCTAGAGGAACATTTTGAGTGGTCACACGGCCGAATCGGACCAGAAATTTCCGAGCGCGGAGCGTGCAAACTTTTAATATTTACCCGGTTTATTTGACGTGTGTGAATTTTTTTCTCAGGAATTCATCAAAATAGTCCCACGACTGATGTCACCGTTGGATAGAGCTTGTCGAGAGGAACATTTTGAGTGGTCACACGGCCGAATCGGACCAGAAATTTCCGAGCGCGGAGCGTGCAAACTTTTAATCTTTACCCGGTTTATATGAAGTGTGTGATTTTTTTTCTCAGGAATTCATCAAAATAGTCCCACGACTGATGTCACCGTTGGATAGAGCTTGTCGAGAGGAACATTTTGAGTGGTCACACGGCCGAATCGGACCAGAAATTTCCGAGCGCGGAGCGTGCAAACTATTGATAATTTCCCGGTTTATTTGAAGTGTGTGATTTTTTTTCTCAGGAATTCATCAAAATAGTCCAACGACTGATCCCACCGTTGGATAGAGCTTGTCTAGAGGAACATTTTGAGTGGTCACACGGCCGAATCGGACCAGAAATTTCCGAGCGCGGAGCGTGCAAACTTTTAATATTTACCCGGTTCATTTGACGTGTGTGAATTTTTTTCTCAGGAATTCATCAAAATAGTCCCACGACTGATACCACCGTTGGATAGAGCTTGTCTAGAGGAACATTTTGAGTGGTCATACGGCCGAATCGGACCAGAAATTTCCGAGCGCGGAGCGTGCAAACTTTTAATATTTACCCGGTTTATTTGACGTGTGTGAATTTTTTTCTCAGGAATTCATCAAAATAGTCCCACGACTGATCCCACCGTTGGATAGAGCTAGTCTAGAGGAACATTTTGAGTGGTCACACGGCCGAATCGGACCAGAAATTTCCGAGCGCGGAGCGTGCAAACTTTTAATCTTTACCCGGTTTATTTGACGTGTGTGATTTTTTTTCTCAGGAATTCATCAAAATAGTCCCACGACTGATGTCACCGTTGGATAGAGCTTGTCTAGAGGAACATTTTGAGTGGTCACACGGCCGAATCGGACCAGAAATTTCCGAGCGCGGAGCGTGCAAACTTTTAATATTTACCCGGCTCATTTGACGTGTGTGATTTTTTTTCTCAGGAATTCGTCAAAATAGTCCCACGACTAATCCCACCGTTGAATAGAGTTTGTCTAGAGGAACATTTTGAGTGGTCACACGGCCGAATCGGACCAGAAATTTCCGAGCGCGGAGCGTGCAAACTTTTAATAATTACCCGGTTTATTTGAAGTGTGTGATTTTTTTCCTCAGGAATTCATCAAAATAGTCCAACGACTGATCCCACCGTTGGATAGAGCTTGTCTAGAGGAACATTTTGAGTGGTCACACGGCCGAATCGGACCAGAAATTTCCGAGCGCGGAGCGTGCAAACTATTGATAATTTCCCGGTTTATTTGAAGTGTGTGATTTTTTTTCTCAGGAATTCATCAAAATAGTCTCACGACTGATCCCACCGTTGGATAGAGCGTGTCTAGAGGAACATTTTGAGTGGTCACACGGCCGAATCGGACCAGAAATTTCCGAGCGCGGAGCGTGCAAACTTTTAATATTTACCCGGTTCATTTGACGTGTGTGATTTTTTTTCTCAGGAATTCATCAAAATAGTCCCACGACTGATACCACCGTTGGATAGAGCTTGTCTAGAGGAACATTTTGAGTGGTCATACGGCCGAATCGGACCAGAAATTTCCGAGCGCGGAGCGTGCAAACTTTTAATATTTACCCGGTTTATTTGACGTGTGTGAATTTTTTTCTCAGGAATTCATCAAAATAGTCCCACGACTGATCCCACCGTTGGATAGAGCTAGTCTAGAGGAACATTTTGAGTGGTCACACGGCCGAATCGGACCAGAAATTTCCGAGCGCGGAGCGTGCAAACTTTTAATCTTTACCCGGTTTATTTGACGTGTGTGATTTTTTTTCTCAGGAATTCATCAAAATAGTCCCACGACTGATGTCACCGTTGGATAGAGCTTGTCTAGAGGAACATTTTGAGTGGTCACACGGCCGAATCGGACCAGAAATTTCCGAGCGCGGAGCGTGCAAACTTTTAATATTTACCCGGCTCATTTGACGTGTGTGATTTTTTTTCTCAGGAATTCATCAAAATAGTCCCACGACTAATCCCACCGTTGGATAGAGTTTGTCTAGAGGAACATTTTGAGTGGTCACACGGCCGAATCGGACCAGAAATTTCCGAGCGCGGAGCGTGCAAACTTTTAATATTTACCCGGCTCATTTGACGTGTGTGATTTTTTTTCTCAGGAATTCGTCAAAATAGTCCCACGACTAATCCCACCGTTGAATAGAGTTTGTCTAGAGGAACATTTTGAGTGGTCACACGGCCGAATCGGACCAGAAATTTCCGAGCGCGGAGCGTGCAAACTATTGATAATTTCCCGGTTTATTTGAAGTGTGTGATTTTTTTTCTCAGGAATTCATCAAAATAGTCTCACGACTGATCCCACCGTTGGATAGAGCGTGTCTAGAGGAACATTTTGAGTGGTCACACGGCCGAATCGGACCAGAAATTTCCGAGCGCGGAGCGTGCAAACTTTTAATATTTACCCGGTTCATTTGACGTGTGTGATTTTTTTTCTCAGGAATTCATCAAAATAGTCCCACGACTGATACCACCGTTGGATAGAGCTTGTCTAGAGGAACATTTTGAGTGGTCATACGGCCGAATCGGACCAGAAATTTCCGAGCGCGGAGCGTGCAAACTTTTAATATTTACCCGGTTTATTTGACGTGTGTGAATTTTTTTCTCAGGAATTCATCAAAATAGTCCCACGACTGATCCCACCGTTGGATAGAGCTAGTCTAGAGGAACATTTTGAGTGGTCACACGGCCGAATCGGACCAGAAATTTCCGAGCGCGGAGCGTGCAAACTTTTAATCTTTACCCGGTTTATTTGACGTGTGTGATTTTTTTTCTCAGGAATTCATCAAAATAGTCCCACGACTGATGTCACCGTTGGATAGAGCTTGTCGAGAGGAACATTTTGAGTGGTCACACGGCCGAATCGGACCAGAAATTTCCGAGCGCGGAGCGTGCAAACTTTTAATCTTTACCCGGTTTATATGAAGTGTGTGATTTTTTTTCTCAGGAATTCATCAAAATAGTCCCACGACTGATGTCACCGTTGGATAGAGCTTGTCGAGAGGAACATTTTGAGTGGTCACACGGCCGAATCGGACCAGAAATTTCCGAGCGCGGAGCGTGCAAACTTTTAATATTTACCCGGTTTATTTGACGTGTGTGAATTTTTTTCTCAGGAATTCATCAAAATAGTCCCACGACTAATCCCACCGTTGGATAGAGTTTGTCTAGAGGAACATTTTGAGTGGTCACACGGCCGAATCGGACCAGAAATTTCCGAGCGCGGAGCGTGCAAACTTTTAATATTTACCCGGTTTATTTGACGTGTGTGAATTTTTTTCTCAGGAATTCGTCAAAATAGTCCCACGACTGATCCCACCGTTGCATTGAGCGTGTCTAGAGGAACATTTTGAGTGGTCATACGGCCGAATCGGTCCAGAAATTTCCGAGCGCGGAGCGTGCAAACTTTTAATAATTACCCGGTTTATTTGACGTGTGTGATTTTTTTTCTCAGGAATTCATCAAAATAGTCCCACGACTAATCCCACCGTTGGATAGAGTTTGTCTAGAGGAACATTTTGAGTGGTCACACGGCCGAATCGGACCAGAAATTTCCGAGCGCGGAGCGTGCAAACTTTTAATATTTACCCGGTTTATTTGACGTGTGTGAATTTTTTTCTCAGGAATTCGTCAAAATAGTCCCACGACTGATGCCACCGTTGGATAGAGCTTGTCTAGAGGAACATTTTGAGTGGTCACACGGCCGAATCGGGCCAGAAATTTCCGAGCGCGGAGCGTGCAAACTTTTAATATTTACCCGGCTCATTTGACGTGTGTGATTTTTTTTCTCAGGCATTGATCAAAATAGTCCCACGACTGATCCCACCGTTGGATAGAGCTAGTCTAGAGGAACATTTTGAGTGGTCACACGGCCGAATCGGACCAGAAATTTCCGAGCGCGGAGCGTGCAAACTTTTAATATTTACCCGGTTTATTTGACGTGTGTGAATTTTTTTCTCAGGAATTCGTCAAAATAGTCCCACGACTGATCCCACCGTTGGATAGAGCTTGTCTAGAGGAACATTTTGAGTGGTCACACGGCCGAATCGGACCAGAAATTTCCGAGCGCGGAGCGTGCAAACTTTTAATATTTACCCGGTTCATTTGACGTGTGTGATTTTTTTTCTCAGGAATTCATCAAAATAGTCCCACGACTAATCCCACCGTTGGATAGAGTTTGTCTAGAGGAACATTTTGAGTGGTCACACGGCCGAATCGGACCAGAAATTTCCGAGCGCGGAGCGTGCAAACTTTTAATATTTACCCGGTTTATTTGACGTGTGTGAATTTTTTTCTCAGGAATTCGTCAAAATAGTCCCACGACTGATCCCACCGTTGCATTGAGCGTGTCTAGAGGAACATTTTGAGTGGTCATACGGCCGAATCGGTCCAGAAATTTCCGAGCGCGGAGCGTGCAAACTTTTAATAATTACCCGGTTTATTTGAAGTGTGTGATTTTTTTCCTCAGGAATTCATCAAAATAGTCCAACGACTGATCCCACCGTTGGATAGAGCTTGTCTAGAGGAACATTTTGAGTGGTCACACGGCCGAATCGGACCAGAAATTTCCGAGCGCGGAGCGTGCAAACTATTGATAATTTCCCGGTTTATTTGAAGTGTGTGATTTTTTTTCTCAGGAATTCATCAAAATAGTCTCACGACTGATCCCACCGTTGGATAGAGCGTGTCTAGAGGAACATTTTGAGTGGTCACACGGCCGAATCGGACCAGAAATTTCCGAGCGCGGAGCGTGCAAACTTTTAATATTTACCCGGTTCATTTGACGTGTGTGATTTTTTTTCTCAGGAATTCATCAAAATAGTCCCACGACTGATACCACCGTTGGATAGAGCTTGTCTAGAGGAACATTTTGAGTGGTCATACGGCCGAATCGGACCAGAAATTTCCGAGCGCGGAGCGTGCAAACTTTTAATATTTACCCGGTTTATTTGACGTGTGTGAATTTTTTTCTCAGGAATTCATCAAAATAGTCCCACGACTGATCCCACCGTTGGATAGAGCTTGTCTAGAGGAACATTTTGAGTGGTCACACGGCCGAATCGGACCAGAAATTTCCGAGCGCGGAGCGTGCAAACTTTTAATATTTACCCGGTTTATTTGACGTGTGTGAATTTTTTTCTCAGGAATTCATCAAAATAGTCCCACGACTGATGTCACCGTTGGATAGAGCTTGTCGAGAGGAACATTTTGAGTGGTCACACGGCCGAATCGGACCAGAAATTTCCGAGCGCGGAGCGTGCAAACTTTTAATCTTTACCCGGTTTATATGAAGTGTGTGATTTTTTTTCTCAGGAATTCATCAAAATAGTCCCACGACTGATGTCACCGTTGGATAGAGCTTGTCGAGAGGAACATTTTGAGTGGTCACACGGCCGAATCGGACCAGAAATTTCCGAGCGCGGAGCGTGCAAACTTTTAATATTTACCCGGTTTATTTGACGTGTGTGAATTTTTTTCTCAGGAATTCATCAAAATAGTCCCACGACTAATCCCACCGTTGGATAGAGTTTGTCTAGAGGAACATTTTGAGTGGTCACACGGCCGAATCGGACCAGAAATTTCCGAGCGCGGAGCGTGCAAACTTTTAATATTTACCCGGTTTATTTGACGTGTGTGAATTTTTTTCTCAGGAATTCGTCAAAATAGTCCCACGACTGATCCCACCGTTGCATTGAGCGTGTCTAGAGGAACATTTTGAGTGGTCATACGGCCGAATCGGTCCAGAAATTTCCGAGCGCGGAGCGTGCAAACTTTTAATAATTACCCGGTTTATTTGACGTGTGTGATTTTTTTTCTCAGGAATTCATCAAAATAGTCCCACGACTAATCCCACCGTTGGATAGAGTTTGTCTAGAGGAACATTTTGAGTGGTCACACGGCCGAATCGGACCAGAAATTTCCGAGCGCGGAGCGTGCAAACTTTTAATATTTACCCGGTTTATTTGACGTGTGTGAATTTTTTTCTCAGGAATTCGTCAAAATAGTCCCACGACTGATGCCACCGTTGGATAGAGCTTGTCTAGAGGAACATTTTGAGTGGTCACACGGCCGAATCGGGCCAGAAATTTCCGAGCGCGGAGCGTGCAAACTTTTAATATTTACCCGGCTCATTTGACGTGTGTGATTTTTTTTCTCAGGCATTGATCAAAATAGTCCCACGACTGATCCCACCGTTGGATAGAGCTAGTCTAGAGGAACATTTTGAGTGGTCACACGGCCGAATCGGACCAGAAATTTCCGAGCGCGGAGCGTGCAAACTTTTAATATTTACCCGGTTTATTTGACGTGTGTGAATTTTTTTCTCAGGAATTCGTCAAAATAGTCCCACGACTGATCCCACCGTTGGATAGAGCTTGTCTAGAGGAACATTTTGAGTGGTCACACGGCCGAATCGGACCAGAAATTTCCGAGCGCGGAGCGTGCAAACTTTTAATATTTACCCGGTTTATTTGACGTGTGTGAATTTTTTTCTCAGGAATTCATCAAAATAGTCCCACGACTAATCCCACCGTTGGATAGAGTTTGTCTAGAGGAACATTTTGAGTGGTCACACGGCCGAATCGGACCAGAAATTTCCGAGCGCGGAGCGTGCAAACTTTTAATATTTACCCGGTTTATTTGACGTGTGTGAATTTTTTTCTCAGGAATTCGTCAAAATAGTCCCACGACTGATCCCACCGTTGGATAGAGCTTGACTAGAGGAACATTTTGAGTGGTCACACGGCCGAATCGGACCAGAAATTTCCGAGCGCGGAGCGTGCAAACTATTGATAATTTCCCGGTTTATTTGAAGTGTGTGATTTTTTTTCTCAGGAATTCATCAAAATAGTCTCACGACTGATCCCACCGTTGGATAGAGCGTCTCTAGAGGAACATTTTGAGTGGTCACACGGCCGAATCGGACCAGAAATTTCCGAGCGCGGAGCGTGCAAACTTTTAATATTTACCCGGCTCATTTGACGTGTGTGATTTTTTTTCTCAGGAATTCATCAAAATAGTCCCACGACTAATCCCACCGTTGGATAGAGTTTGTCTAGAGGAACATTTTGAGTGGTCACACGGCCGAATCGGACCAGAAATTTCCGAGCGCGGAGCGTGCAAACTTTTAATATTTACCCGGCTCATTTGACGTGTGTGATTTTTTTTCTCAGGAATTCGTCAAAATAGTCCCACGACTAATCCCACCGTTGAATAGAGTTTGTCTAGAGGAACATTTTGAGTGGTCACACGGCCGAATCGGACCAGAAATTTCCGAGCGCGGAGCGTGCAAACTTTTAATAATTACCCGGTTTATTTGAAGTGTGTGATTTTTTTCCTCAGGAATTCATCAAAATAGTCCAACGACTGATCCCACCGTTGGATAGAGCTTGTCTAGAGGAACATTTTGAGTGGTCACACGGCCGAATCGGACCAGAAATTTCCGAGCGCGGAGCGTGCAAACTATTGATAATTTCCCGGTTTATTTGAAGTGTGTGATTTTTTTTCTCAGGAATTCATCAAAATAGTCTCACGACTGATCCCACCGTTGGATAGAGCGTGTCTAGAGGAACATTTTGAGTGGTCACACGGCCGAATCGGACCAGAAATTTCCGAGCGCGGAGCGTGCAAACTTTTAATATTTACCCGGTTCATTTGACGTGTGTGATTTTTTTTCTCAGGAATTCATCAAAATAGTCCCACGACTGATACCACCGTTGGATAGAGCTTGTCTAGAGGAACATTTTGAGTGGTCATACGGCCGAATCGGACCAGAAATTTCCGAGCGCGGAGCGTGCAAACTTTTAATATTTACCCGGTTTATTTGACGTGTGTGAATTTTTTTCTCAGGAATTCATCAAAATAGTCCCACGACTGATCCCACCGTTGGATAGAGCTAGTCTAGAGGAACATTTTGAGTGGTCACACGGCCGAATCGGACCAGAAATTTCCGAGCGCGGAGCGTGCAAACTTTTAATCTTTACCCGGTTTATTTGACGTGTGTGATTTTTTTTCTCAGGAATTCATCAAAATAGTCCCACGACTGATGTCACCGTTGGATAGAGCTTGTCGAGAGGAACATTTTGAGTGGTCACACGGCCGAATCGGACCAGAAATTTCCGAGCGCGGAGCGTGCAAACTTTTAATCTTTACCCGGTTTATATGAAGTGTGTGATTTTTTTTCTCAGGAATTCATCAAAATAGTCCCACGACTGATGTCACCGTTGGATAGAGCTTGTCGAGAGGAACATTTTGAGTGGTCACACGGCCGAATCGGACCAGAAATTTCCGAGCGCGGAGCGTGCAAACTTTTAATATTTACCCGGTTTATTTGACGTGTGTGAATTTTTTTCTCAGGAATTCATCAAAATAGTCCCACGACTAATCCCACCGTTGGATAGAGTTTGTCTAGAGGAACATTTTGAGTGGTCACACGGCCGAATCGGACCAGAAATTTCCGAGCGCGGAGCGTGCAAACTTTTAATATTTACCCGGTTTATTTGACGTGTGTGAATTTTTTTCTCAGGAATTCGTCAAAATAGTCCCACGACTGATCCCACCGTTGCATTGAGCGTGTCTAGAGGAACATTTTGAGTGGTCATACGGCCGAATCGGTCCAGAAATTTCCGAGCGCGGAGCGTGCAAACTTTTAATAATTACCCGGTTTATTTGACGTGTGTGATTTTTTTTCTCAGGAATTCATCAAAATAGTCCCACGACTAATCCCACCGTTGGATAGAGTTTGTCTAGAGGAACATTTTGAGTGGTCACACGGCCGAATCGGACCAGAAATTTCCGAGCGCGGAGCGTGCAAACTTTTAATATTTACCCGGTTTATTTGACGTGTGTGAATTTTTTTCTCAGGAATTCGTCAAAATAGTCCCACGACTGATGCCACCGTTGGATAGAGCTTGTCTAGAGGAACATTTTGAGTGGTCACACGGCCGAATCGGGCCAGAAATTTCCGAGCGCGGAGCGTGCAAACTTTTAATATTTACCCGGCTCATTTGACGTGTGTGATTTTTTTTCTCAGGCATTGATCAAAATAGTCCCACGACTGATCCCACCGTTGGATAGAGCTAGTCTAGAGGAACATTTTGAGTGGTCACACGGCCGAATCGGACCAGAAATTTCCGAGCGCGGAGCGTGCAAACTTTTAATATTTACCCGGTTTATTTGACGTGTGTGAATTTTTTTCTCAGGAATTCGTCAAAATAGTCCCACGACTGATCCCACCGTTGGATAGAGCTTGTCTAGAGGAACATTTTGAGTGGTCACACGGCCGAATCGGACCAGAAATTTCCGAGCGCGGAGCGTGCAAACTTTTAATATTTACCCGGTTTATTTGACGTGTGTGAATTTTTTTCTCAGGAATTCATCAAAATAGTCCCACGACTAATCCCACCGTTGGATAGAGTTTGTCTAGAGGAACATTTTGAGTGGTCACACGGCCGAATCGGACCAGAAATTTCCGAGCGCGGAGCGTGCAAACTTTTAATATTTACCCGGTTTATTTGACGTGTGTGAATTTTTTTCTCAGGAATTCGTCAAAATAGTCCCACGACTGATCCCACCGTTGGATAGAGCTTGACTAGAGGAACATTTTGAGTGGTCACACGGCCGAATCGGACCAGAAATTTCCGAGCGCGGAGCGTGCAAACTATTGATAATTTCCCGGTTTATTTGAAGTGTGTGATTTTTTTTCTCAGGAATTCATCAAAATAGTCTCACGACTGATCCCACCGTTGGATAGAGCGTCTCTAGAGGAACATTTTGAGTGGTCACACGGCCGAATCGGACCAGAAATTTCCGAGCGCGGAGCGTGCAAACTTTTAATATTTACCCGGCTCATTTGACGTGTGTGATTTTTTTTCTCAGGAATTCATCAAAATAGTCCCACGACTAATCCCACCGTTGGATAGAGTTTGTCTAGAGGAACATTTTGAGTGGTCACACGGCCGAATCGGACCAGAAATTTCCGAGCGCGGAGCGTGCAAACTTTTAATATTTACCCGGCTCATTTGACGTGTGTGATTTTTTTTCTCAGGAATTCGTCAAAATAGTCCCACGACTAATCCCACCGTTGAATAGAGTTTGTCTAGAGGAACATTTTGAGTGGTCACACGGCCGAATCGGACCAGAAATTTCCGAGCGCGGAGCGTGCAAACTTTTAATAATTACCCGGTTTATTTGAAGTGTGTGATTTTTTTCCTCAGGAATTCATCAAAATAGTCCAACGACTGATCCCACCGTTGGATAGAGCTTGTCTAGAGGAACATTTTGAGTGGTCACACGGCCGAATCGGACCAGAAATTTCCGAGCGCGGAGCGTGCAAACTATTGATAATTTCCCGGTTTATTTGAAGTGTGTGATTTTTTTTCTCAGGAATTCATCAAAATAGTCTCACGACTGATCCCACCGTTGGATAGAGCGTGTCTAGAGGAACATTTTGAGTGGTCACACGGCCGAATCGGACCAGAAATTTCCGAGCGCGGAGCGTGCAAACTTTTAATATTTACCCGGTTCATTTGACGTGTGTGATTTTTTTTCTCAGGAATTCATCAAAATAGTCCCACGACTGATACCACCGTTGGATAGAGCTTGTCTAGAGGAACATTTTGAGTGGTCATACGGCCGAATCGGACCAGAAATTTCCGAGCGCGGAGCGTGCAAACTTTTAATATTTACCCGGTTTATTTGACGTGTGTGAATTTTTTTCTCAGGAATTCATCAAAATAGTCCCACGACTGATCCCACCGTTGGATAGAGCTAGTCTAGAGGAACATTTTGAGTGGTCACACGGCCGAATCGGACCAGAAATTTCCGAGCGCGGAGCGTGCAAACTTTTAATCTTTACCCGGTTTATTTGACGTGTGTGATTTTTTTTCTCAGGAATTCATCAAAATAGTCCCACGACTGATGTCACCGTTGGATAGAGCTTGTCGAGAGGAACATTTTGAGTGGTCACACGGCCGAATCGGACCAGAAATTTCCGAGCGCGGAGCGTGCAAACTTTTAATCTTTACCCGGTTTATATGAAGTGTGTGATTTTTTTTCTCAGGAATTCATCAAAATAGTCCCACGACTGATGTCACCGTTGGATAGAGCTTGTCGAGAGGAACATTTTGAGTGGTCACACGGCCGAATCGGACCAGAAATTTCCGAGCGCGGAGCGTGCAAACTTTTAATATTTACCCGGTTTATTTGACGTGTGTGAATTTTTTTCTCAGGAATTCATCAAAATAGTCCCACGACTAATCCCACCGTTGGATAGAGTTTGTCTAGAGGAACATTTTGAGTGGTCACACGGCCGAATCGGACCAGAAATTTCCGAGCGCGGAGCGTGCAAACTTTTAATATTTACCCGGTTTATTTGACGTGTGTGAATTTTTTTCTCAGGAATTCGTCAAAATAGTCCCACGACTGATCCCACCGTTGCATTGAGCGTGTCTAGAGGAACATTTTGAGTGGTCATACGGCCGAATCGGTCCAGAAATTTCCGAGCGCGGAGCGTGCAAACTTTTAATAATTACCCGGTTTATTTGACGTGTGTGATTTTTTTTCTCAGGAATTCATCAAAATAGTCCCACGACTAATCCCACCGTTGGATAGAGTTTGTCTAGAGGAACATTTTGAGTGGTCACACGGCCGAATCGGACCAGAAATTTCCGAGCGCGGAGCGTGCAAACTTTTAATATTTACCCGGTTTATTTGACGTGTGTGAATTTTTTTCTCAGGAATTCGTCAAAATAGTCCCACGACTGATGCCACCGTTGGATAGAGCTTGTCTAGAGGAACATTTTGAGTGGTCACACGGCCGAATCGGGCCAGAAATTTCCGAGCGCGGAGCGTGCAAACTTTTAATATTTACCCGGCTCATTTGACGTGTGTGATTTTTTTTCTCAGGCATTGATCAAAATAGTCCCACGACTGATCCCACCGTTGGATAGAGCTAGTCTAGAGGAACATTTTGAGTGGTCACACGGCCGAATCGGACCAGAAATTTCCGAGCGCGGAGCGTGCAAACTTTTAATATTTACCCGGTTTATTTGACGTGTGTGAATTTTTTTCTCAGGAATTCGTCAAAATAGTCCCACGACTGATCCCACCGTTGGATAGAGCTTGTCTAGAGGAACATTTTGAGTGGTCACACGGCCGAATCGGACCAGAAATTTCCGAGCGCGGAGCGTGCAAACTTTTAATATTTACCCGGTTCATTTGACGTGTGTGATTTTTTTTCTCAGGAATTCATCAAAATAGTCCCACGACTAATCCCACCGTTGGATAGAGTTTGTCTAGAGGAACATTTTGAGTGGTCACACGGCCGAATCGGACCAGAAATTTCCGAGCGCGGAGCGTGCAAACTTTTAATATTTACCCGGTTTATTTGACGTGTGTGAATTTTTTTCTCAGGAATTCGTCAAAATAGTCCCACGACTGATCCCACCGTTGCATTGAGCGTGTCTAGAGGAACATTTTGAGTGGTCATACGGCCGAATCGGTCCAGAAATTTCCGAGCGCGGAGCGTGCAAACTTTTAATAATTACCCGGTTTATTTGAAGTGTGTGATTTTTTTCCTCAGGAATTCATCAAAATAGTCCAACGACTGATCCCACCGTTGGATAGAGCTTGTCTAGAGGAACATTTTGAGTGGTCACACGGCCGAATCGGACCAGAAATTTCCGAGCGCGGAGCGTGCAAACTATTGATAATTTCCCGGTTTATTTGAAGTGTGTGATTTTTTTTCTCAGGAATTCATCAAAATAGTCTCACGACTGATCCCACCGTTGGATAGAGCGTGTCTAGAGGAACATTTTGAGTGGTCACACGGCCGAATCGGACCAGAAATTTCCGAGCGCGGAGCGTGCAAACTTTTAATATTTACCCGGTTCATTTGACGTGTGTGATTTTTTTTCTCAGGAATTCATCAAAATAGTCCCACGACTGATACCACCGTTGGATAGAGCTTGTCTAGAGGAACATTTTGAGTGGTCATACGGCCGAATCGGACCAGAAATTTCCGAGCGCGGAGCGTGCAAACTTTTAATATTTACCCGGTTTATTTGACGTGTGTGAATTTTTTTCTCAGGAATTCATCAAAATAGTCCCACGACTGATCCCACCGTTGGATAGAGCTTGTCTAGAGGAACATTTTGAGTGGTCACACGGCCGAATCGGACCAGAAATTTCCGAGCGCGGAGCGTGCAAACTTTTAATATTTACCCGGTTTATTTGACGTGTGTGAATTTTTTTCTCAGGAATTCATCAAAATAGTCCCACGACTAATCCCACCGTTGGATAGAGTTTGTCTAGAGGAACATTTTGAGTGGTCACACGGCCGAATCGGACCAGAAATTTCCGAGCGCGGAGCGTGCAAACTTTTAATATTTACCCGGTTTATTTGACGTGTGTGAATTTTTTTCTCAGGAATTCGTCAAAATAGTCCCACGACTGATGCCACCGTTGGATAGAGCTTGTCTAGAGGAACATTTTGAGTGGTCACACGGCCGAATCGGGCCAGAAATTTCCGAGCGCGGAGCGTGCAAACTTTTAATATTTACCCGGCTCATTTGACGTGTGTGATTTTTTTTCTCAGGCATTGATCAAAATAGTCCCACGACTGATCCCACCGTTGGATAGAGCTAGTCTAGAGGAACATTTTGAGTGGTCACACGGCCGAATCGGACCAGAAATTTCCGAGCGCGGAGCGTGCAAACTTTTAATATTTACCCGGTTTATTTGACGTGTGTGAATTTTTTTCTCAGGAATTCATCAAAATAGTCCCACGACTAATCCCACCGTTGGATAGAGTTTGTCTAGAGGAACATTTTGAGTGGTCACACGGCCGAATCGGACCAGAAATTTCCGAGCGCGGAGCGTGCAAACTTTTAATATTTACCCGGTTTATTTGACGTGTGTGAATTTTTTTCTCAGGAATTCGTCAAAATAGTCCCACGACTGATCCCACCGTTGCATTGAGCGTGTCTAGAGGAACATTTTGAGTGGTCATACGGCCGAATCGGTCCAGAAATTTCCGAGCGCGGAGCGTGCAAACTTTTAATAATTACCCGGTTTATTTGACGTGTGTGATTTTTTTTCTCAGGAATTCATCAAAATAGTCCCACGACTAATCCCACCGTTGGATAGAGTTTGTCTAGAGGAACATTTTGAGTGGTCACACGGCCGAATCGGACCAGAAATTTCCGAGCGCGGAGCGTGCAAACTTTTAATATTTACCCGGTTTATTTGACGTGTGTGAATTTTTTTCTCAGGAATTCGTCAAAATAGTCCCACGACTGATGCCACCGTTGGATAGAGCTTGTCTAGAGGAACATTTTGAGTGGTCACACGGCCGAATCGGGCCAGAAATTTCCGAGCGCGGAGCGTGCAAACTTTTAATATTTACCCGGCTCATTTGACGTGTGTGATTTTTTTTCTCAGGCATTGATCAAAATAGTCCCACGACTGATCCCACCGTTGGATAGAGCTAGTCTAGAGGAACATTTTGAGTGGTCACACGGCCGAATCGGACCAGAAATTTCCGAGCGCGGAGCGTGCAAACTTTTAATATTTACCCGGTTTATTTGACGTGTGTGAATTTTTTTCTCAGGAATTCGTCAAAATAGTCCCACGACTGATCCCACCGTTGGATAGAGCTTGTCTAGAGGAACATTTTGAGTGGTCACACGGCCGAATCGGACCAGAAATTTCCGAGCGCGGAGCGTGCAAACTTTTAATATTTACCCGGTTTATTTGACGTGTGTGAATTTTTTTCTCAGGAATTCATCAAAATAGTCCCACGACTAATCCCACCGTTGGATAGAGTTTGTCTAGAGGAACATTTTGAGTGGTCACACGGCCGAATCGGACCAGAAATTTCCGAGCGCGGAGCGTGCAAACTTTTAATATTTACCCGGTTTATTTGACGTGTGTGAATTTTTTTCTCAGGAATTCGTCAAAATAGTCCCACGACTGATCCCACCGTTGGATAGAGCTTGACTAGAGGAACATTTTGAGTGGTCACACGGCCGAATCGGACCAGAAATTTCCGAGCGCGGAGCGTGCAAACTATTGATAATTTCCCGGTTTATTTGAAGTGTGTGATTTTTTTTCTCAGGAATTCATCAAAATAGTCTCACGACTGATCCCACCGTTGGATAGAGCGTCTCTAGAGGAACATTTTGAGTGGTCACACGGCCGAATCGGACCAGAAATTTCCGAGCGCGGAGCGTGCAAACTTTTAATCTTTACCCGGTTTATTTGACGTGTGTGATTTTTTTTCTCAGGAATTCATCAAAATAGTCCCACGACTGATGTCACCGTTGGATAGAGCTTGTCTAGAGGAACATTTTGAGTGGTCACACGGCCGAATCGGACCAGAAATTTCCGAGCGCGGAGCGTGCAAACTTTTAATATTTACCCGGTTTATTTGACGTGTGTGATTTTTTTTCTCAGGAATTCATCAAAATAGTCCCACGACTGATGTGATCGTTGGATAGAGCTTGTCTAGAGGAACATTTTGAGTGGCCACACGGCCGAATCGGACCAGAAATTTCCGAGCGCGGAGCGTGCAAACTTTTAATATTTACCCGGCTCATTTGACGTGTGTGATTTTTTTTCTCAGGCATTGATCAAAATAGTCCCACGACTGATCCCACCGTTGGATAGAGCTAGTCTAGAGGAACATTTTGAGTGGTCACACGGCCGAATCGGGCCAGAAATTTCCGAGCGCGGAGCGTGCAAACTTTTAATATTTACCCGGCTCATTTGACGTGTGTGATTTTTTTTCTCAGGCATTGATCAAAATAGTCCCACGACTGATCCCACCGTTGGATAGAGCTAGTCTAGAGGAACATTTTGAGTGGTCATACGGCCGAATCGGACCAGAAATTTCCGAGCGCGGAGCGTGCAAACTATTGATAATTACCCGGTTTATTTGAAGTGTGTGATTTTTTTTCTCAGGAATTCATCAAAATAGTCCCACGACTGATGTGACCGTTGGATAGAGCTTGTCTAGAGGAACATTTTGAGTGGTCACACGGCCGAATCGGACCAGAAATTTCCGAGCGCGGAGCGTGCAAACTTTTAATATTTACCCGGTTTATTTGACGTGTGTGATTTTTTTTCTCAGGAATTCATCAAAATAGTCCCACGACTGATGTGATCGTTGGATAGAGCTTGTCTAGAGGAACATTTTGAGTGGTCACACGGCCGAATCGGACCAGAAATTTCCGAGCGCGGAGCGTGCAAACTTTTAATACTTACCCGGTTTATTTGACGTGTGTGAATTTTTTTCTCAGGAATTCGTCAAAATAGTCCCACGACTGATGCCACCGTTGGATAGAGCTTGTCTAGAGGAACATTTTGAGTGGTCACACGGCCGAATCGGACCAGAAATTTCCGAGCGCGGAGCGTGCAAACTTTTAATATTTACCCGGCTCATTTGACGTGTGTGATTTTTTTTCTCAGGCATTGATCAAAATAGTCCCACGACTGATCCCACCGTTGGATAGAGCTAGTCTAGAGGAACATTTTGAGTGGTCACACGGCCGAATCGGACCAGAAATTTCCGAGCGCGGAGCGTGCAAACTTTTAATATTTACCCGGTTTATTTGACGTGTGTGATTTTTTTTCTCAGGAATTCATCAAAATAGTCCCACGACTGATGTCACCGTTGGATAGAGCTTGTCTAGAGGAACATTTTGAGTGGTCACACGGCCGAATCGGACCAGAAATTTCCGAGCGCGGAGCGTGCAAACTTTTAATATTTACCCGGTTTATTTGACGTGTGTGAATTTTTTTCTCAGGAATTCATCAAAATAGTCCCACGACTGATGTCACCGTTGGATAGAGCTTGTCGAGAGGAACATTTTGAGTGGTCACACGGCCGAATCGGACCAGAAATTTCCGAGCGCGGAGCGTGCAAACTATTGATAATTACCCGGTTTATTTGAAGTGTGTGATTTTTTTTCTCAGGAATTCATCAAAATAGTCCCACGACTGATCCCACCGTTGGATAGAGCTTGTCTAGAGGAACATTTTGAGTGGTCACACGGCCGAATCGGACCAGAAATTTCCGAGCGCGGAGCGTGCAAACTATTGATAATTACCCGGTTTATTTGAAGTGTGTGATTTTTTTTCTCAGGAATTCATCAAAATAGTCCCACGACTGATGTGACCGTTGGATAGAGCTTGTCTAGAGGAACATTTTGAGTGGTCACACGGCCGAATCGGACCAGAAATTTCCGAGCGCGGAGCGTGCAAACTTTTAATATTTACCCGGTTTATTTGACGTGTGTGATTTTTTTTCTCAGGAATTCATCAAAATAGTCCCACGACTGATGTGATCGTTGGATAGAGCTTGTCTAGAGGAACATTTTGAGTGGTCACACGGCCGAATCGGACCAGAAATTTCCGAGCGCGGAGCGTGCAAACTTTTAATATTTACCCGGTTCATTTGACGTGTGTGATTTTTTTTCTCAGGAATTCATCAAAATAGTCCCACGACTAATCCCACCGTTGGATAGAGTTTGTCTAGAGGAACATTTTGAGTGGTCACACGGCCGAATCGGACCAGAAATTTCCGAGCGCGGAGCGTGCAAACTTTTAATATTTACCCGGTTTATTTGACGTGTGTGATTTTTTTTCTCAGGAATTCATCAAAATAGTCCCACGACTGATCGCACCGTTGGATAGAGCTAGTCTAGAGGAACATTTTGAGTGGTCACACGGCCGAATCGGACCAGAAATTTCCGAGCGCGGAGCGTGCAAACTTTTAATATTTACCCGGCTCATTTGACGTGTGTGATTTTTTTTCTCAGGCATTGATCAAAATAGTCCCACGACTGATGTGACCGTTGGATAGAGCTTGTCTAGAGGAACATTTTGAGTGGTCACACGGCCGAATCGGACCAGAAATTTCCGAGCGCGGAGCGTGCAAACTTTTAATCTTTACCCGGTTTATTTGACGTGTGTGATTTTTTTTCTTAGGAATTCATCAAAATAGTCCCACGACTGATACCACCGTTGCATAGAGCGTATCTAGAGGAACATTTTGAGTGGTCACACGGCCGAATCGGACCAGAAATTTCCGAGCGCGGAGCGTGCAAACTATTGATAATTTCCCGGTTTATTTGAAGTGTGTGATTTTTTTTCTCAGGAATTCATCAAAATAGTCCCACGACTGATACCACCGTTGGATAGAGCTTGTCTAGAGGAACATTTTGAGTGGTCACACGGCCGAATCGGACCAGAAATTTCCGAGCGCGGAGCGTGCAAACTTTTAATCTTTACCCGGTTTATTTGAAGTGTGTGATTTTTTTTCTCAGAAATTCATCAAAATAGTCCCACGACTGATCGCACCGTTGCATAGAGCGTGTCTAGAGGAACATTTTGAGTGGTCATACGGCCGAATCGGACCAGAAATTTCCGAGCGCGGAGCGTGCAAACTTTTAATAATTACCCGGTTTATTTGAAGTGTGTGATTTTTTTTCTCAGGAATTCATCAAAATAGTCCCACGAATGATGTCACCGTTGGATAGAGCTTGTCTAGAGGAACATTTTGAGTGGTCACACGGCCGAATCGGACCAGAAATTTCCGAGCGCGCAGCGTGCAAACTTTTAATATTTACCCGGCTCATTTGACGTGTGTGATTTTTTTTCTCAGGAATTCATCAAAATAGTCCCACGACTAATCCCACCGTTGGATAGAGTTTGTCTAGAGGAACATTTTGAGTGGTCACACGGCCGAATCGGACCAGAAATTTCCGAGCGCGGAGCGTGCAAACTTTTAATCTTTACCCGGTTTATTTGACGTGTGTGATTTTTTTTCTCAGGAATTCATCAAAATAGTCCCACGACTGATGTCACCGTTGGATAGAGCTTGTCTAGAGGAACATTTTGAGTGGTCACACGGCCGAATCGGACCAGAAATTTCCGAGCGCGGAGCGTGCAAACTATTGATAATTACCCGGTTTATTTGAAGTGTGTGATTTTTTTTCTCAGGAATTCATCAAAATAGTCCCACGACTGATGTGACCGTTGGATAGAGCTTGTCTAGAGGAACATTTTGAGTGGTCACACGGCCGAATCGGACCAGAAATTTCCGAGCGCGGAGCGTGCAAACTTTTAATACTTACCCGGTTTATTTGACGTGTGTGATTTTTTTTCTCAGGAATTCATCAAAATAGTCCCACGACTGATGTGATCGTTGGATAGAGCTTGTCTAGAGGAACATTTTGAGTGGTCACACGGCCGAATCGGACCAGAAATTTCCGAGCGCGGAGCGTGCAAACTTTTAATATTTACCCGGCTCATTTGACGTGTGTGATTTTTTTTCTCAGGCATTGATCAAAATAGTCCCACGAATGATCCCACCGTTGGATAGAGCTAGTCTAGAGGAACATTTTGAGTGGTCACACGGCCGAATCGGACCAGAAATTTCCGAGCGCGGAGCGTGCAAACTTTTAATATTTACCCGGTTTATTTGACGTGTGTGATTTTTTTTCTCAGGAATTCATCAAAATAGTCCCACGACTGATGTCACCGTTGGATAGAGCTTGTCGAGAGGAACATTTTGAGTGGTCACACGGCCGAATCGGACCAGAAATTTCCGAGCGCGGAGCGTGCAAACTTTTAATATTTACCCGGTTTATTTGACGTGTGTGAATTTTTTTCTCAGGAATTCATCAAAATAGTCCCACGACTGATGTCACCGTTGGATAGAGCTTGTCGAGAGGAACATTTTGAGTGGTCACACGGCCGAATCGGACCAGAAATTTCCGAGCGCGGAGCGTGCAAACTTTTAATCTTTACCCGGTTTATTTGAAGTGTGTGATTTTTTTTCTCAGGAATTCATCAAAATAGTCCCACGACTGATCCCACCGTTGGATAGAGCTTGTCTAGAGGAACATTTTGAGTGGTCACACGGCCGAATCGGACCAGAAATTTCCGAGCGCGGAGCGTGCAAACTATTGATAATTACCCGGTTTATTTGAAGTGTGTGATTTTTTTTCTCAGGAATTCATCAAAATAGTCCCACGACTGATGTGACCGTTGGATAGAGCTTGTCTAGAGGAACATTTTGAGTGGTCACACGGCCGAATCGGACCAGAAATTTCCGAGCGCGGAGCGTGCAAACTTTTAATATTTACCCGGTTTATTTGACGTGTGTGATTTTTTTTCTCAGGAATTCATCAAAATAGTCCCACGACTAATCCCACCGTTGGATAGAGTTTGTCTAGAGGAACATTTTGAGTGGTCACACGGCCGAATCGGACCAGAAATTTCCGAGCGCGGAGCGTGCAAACTTTTAATATTTACCCGGTTTATTTGACGTGTGTGATTTTTTTTCTCAGGAATTCATCAAAATAGTCCCACGACTGATCGCACCGTTGGATAGAGCTAGTCTAGAGGAACATTTTGAGTGGTCACACGGCCGAATCGGACCAGAAATTTCCGAGCGCGGAGCGTGCAAACTTTTAATATTTACCCGGCTCATTTGACGTGTGTGATTTTTTTTCTCAGGCATTGATCAAAATAGTCCCACGACTGATGTGACCGTTGGATAGAGCTTGTCTAGAGGAACATTTTGAGTGGTCACACGGCCGAATCGGACCAGAAATTTCCGAGCGCGGAGCGTGCAAACTTTTAATCTTTACCCGGTTTATTTGACGTGTGTGATTTTTTTTCTTAGGAATTCATCAAAATAGTCCCACGACTGATACCACCGTTGCATAGAGCGTATCTAGAGGAACATTTTGAGTGGTCACACGGCCGAATCGGACCAGAAATTTCCGAGCGCGGAGCGTGCAAACTATTGATAATTTCCCGGTTTATTTGAAGTGTGTGATTTTTTTTCTCAGGAATTCATCAAAATAGTCCCACGACTGATACCACCGTTGGATAGAGCTTGTCTAGAGGAACATTTTGAGTGGTCACACGGCCGAATCGGACCAGAAATTTCCGAGCGCGGAGCGTGCAAACTTTTAATCTTTACCCGGTTTATTTGAAGTGTGTGATTTTTTTTCTCAGGAATTCATCAAAATAGTCCCACGACTGATCGCACCGTTGCATAGAGCGTGTCTAGAGGAACATTTTGAGTGGTCATACGGCCGAATCGGACCAGAAATTTCCGAGCGCGGAGCGTGCAAACTTTTAATAATTACCCGGTTTATTTGAAGTGTGTGATTTTTTTTCTCAGGAATTCATCAAAATAGTCCCACGACTGATCCCACCGTTGGATAGAGCTTGTCTAGAGGAACATTTTGAGTGGTCACACGGCCGAATCGGACCAGAAATTTCCGAGCGCGGAGCGTGCAAACTATTGATAATTTCCCGGTTTATTTGAAGTGTGTGATTTTTTTTCTCAGGAATTCATCAAAATAGTCCCACGACTGATACCACCGTTGGATAGAGCTTGTCTAGAGGAACATTTTGAGTGGTCACACGGCCGAATCGGACCAGAAATTTCCGAGCGCGGAGCGGGCAAACTTTTAATCTTTACCCAGTTTATTTGACGTGTGTGATTTTTTTTCTTAGGAATTCATCAAAATAGTCCCACGACTGATACCACCGTTGCATAGAGCGTATCTAGAGGAACATTTTGAGTGGTCACACGGCCGAATCGGACCAGAAATTTCCGAGCGCGGAGCGTGCAAACTTTTAATATTTACCCGGTTTATTTGACGTGTGTGAATTTTTTTCTCAGGAATTCATCAAAATAGTCCCACGACTGATGTGATCGTTGGATAGAGCTTGTCTAGAGGAACATTTTGAGTGGTCACACGGCCGAATCGGACCAGAAATTTCCGAGCGCGGAGCGTGCAAACTTTTAATATTTACCCGGTTTATTTGACGTGTGTGAATTTTTTTCTCAGGAATTCGTCAAAATAGTCCCACGACTGATGCCACCGTTGGATAGAGCTTGTCTAGAGGAACATTTTGAGTGGTCACACGGCCGAATCGGACCAGAAATTTCCGAGCGCGGAGCGTGCAAACTTTTAATATTTACCCGGCTCATTTGACGTGTGTGATTTTTTTTCTCAGGCATTGATCAAAATAGTCCCACGACTGATCCCACCGTTGGATAGAGCTAGTCTAGAGGAACATTTTGAGTGGTCACACGGCCGAATCGGACCAGAAATTTCCGAGCGCGGAGCGTGCAAACTTTTAATATTTACCCGGCTCATTTGACGTGTGTGATTTTTTTTCTCAGGAATTCATCAAAATAGTCCCACGACTAATCCCACCGTTGGATAGAGTTTGTCTAGAGGAACATTTTGAGTGGTCACACGGCCGAATCGGACCAGAAATTTCCGAGCGCGGAGCGTGCAAACTTTTAATCTTTACCCGGTTTATTTGACGTGTGTGATTTTTTTTCTCAGGAATTCATCAAAATAGTCCCACGACTGATGTCACCGTTGGATAGAGCTTGTCTAGAGGAACATTTTGAGTGGTCACACGGCCGAATCGGACCAGAAATTTCCGAGCGCGGAGCGTGCAAACTTTTAATCTTTACCCGGTTTATTTGACGTGTGTGATTTTTTTTCTTAGGAATTCATCAAAATAGTCCCACGACTGATGTCACCGTTGGATAGAGCTTGTCTAGAGGAACATTTTGAGTGGTCACACGGCCGAATCGGACCAGAAATTTCCGAGCGCGGAGCGTGCAAACTATTGATAATTACCCGGTTTATTTGAAGTGTGTGATTTTTTTTCTCAGGAATTCATCAAAATAGTCCAACGACTGATCCCACCGTTGGATAGAGCTTGTCTAGAGGAACATTTTGAGTGGTCACACGGCCGAATCGGACCAGAAATTTCCGAGCGCGGAGCGTGCAAACTTTTAATATTTACCCGGTTCATTTGACGTGTGTGATTTTTTTTCTCAGGAATTCATCAAAATAGTCCCACGACTGATGTCACCGTTGGATAGAGCTTGTCTAGAGGAACATTTTGAGTGGTCACACGGCCGAATCGGACCAGAAATTTCCGAGCGCGGAGCGTGCAAACTATTGATAATTACCCGGTTTATTTGAAGTGTGTGATTTTTTTTCTTTGGAATTCATCAAAATAGTCCCACGACTGATGCCACCGTTGGATAGAGCTTGTCTAGAGGAACATTTTGAGTGGTCACACGGCCGAATCGGACCAGAAATTTCCGAGCGCGGAGCGTGCAAACTTTTAATATTTACCCGGTTCATTTGACGTGTGTGATTTTTTTTCTCAGGAATTCATCAAAATAGTCCCACGACTAATCCCACCGTTGGATAGAGTTTGTCTAGAGGAACATTTTGAGTGGTCACACGGCCGAATCGGACCAGAAATTTCCGAGCGCGGAGCGTGCAAAC
This sequence comes from Euwallacea similis, assembly GCF_039881205.1. NCBI lineage: Eukaryota > Metazoa > Arthropoda > Insecta > Coleoptera > Curculionidae > Euwallacea > Euwallacea similis. Next base: position 245,841 of record NW_027098671.1, read on the forward strand.
TTTTAATCTTTACCCAGTTTATTTGACGTGTGTGATTTTTTTTCTTAGGAATTCATCAAAATAGTCCCACGACTGATACCACCGTTGCATAGAGCGTATCTAGAGGAACATTTTGAGTGGTCACACGGCCGAATCGGACCAGAAATTTCCGAGCGCGGAGCGTGCAAACTTTTAATATTTACCCGGTTTATTTGACGTGTGTGAATTTTTTTCTCAGGAATTCATCAAAATAGTCCCACGACTGATGTCACCGTTGGATAGAGCTTGTCGAGAGGAACATTTTGAGTGGTCACACGGCCGAATCGGACCAGAAATTTCCGAGCGCGGAGCGTGCAAACTTTTAATATTTACCCGGTTTATTTGACGTGTGTGATTTTTTTTCTCAGGAATTCATCAAAATAGTCCAACGACTGATCCCACCGTTGGATAGAGCTTGTCTAGAGGAACATTTTGAGTGGTCACACGGCCGAATCGGACCAGAAATTTCCGAGCGCGGAGCGTGCAAACTTTTAATATTTACCCGGTTCATTTGACGTGTGTGATTTTTTTTCTCAGGAATTCATCAAAATAGTCCCACGACTAATCCCACCGTTGGATAGAGTTTGTCTAGAGGAACATTTTGAGTGGTCACACGGCCGAATCGGACCAGAAATTTCCGAGCGCGGAGCGTGCAAACTTTTAATATTTACCCGGTTTATTTGACGTGTGTGATTTTTTTTCTCAGGAATTCATCAAAATAGTCCCACGACTGATGGCACCGTTGGATAGAGCTTGTCTAGAGGAACATTTTGAGTGGTCACACGGCCGAATCGGACCAGAAATTTCCGAGCGCGGAGCGTGCAAACTTTTAATCTTTACCCGGTTTATTTGAAGTGTGTGATTTTTTTTCTCAGAAATTCATCAAAATAGTCCCACGACTGATCGCACCGTTGCATAGAGCGTGTCTAGAGGAACATTTTGAGTGGTCATACGGCCGAATCGGACCAGAAATTTCCGAGCGCGGAGCGTGCAAACTTTTAATAATTACCCGGTTTATTTGAAGTGTGTGATTTTTTTTCTCAGGAATTCATCAAAATAGTCCCACGAATGATGTCACCGTTGGATAGAGCTTGTCTAGAGGAACATTTTGAGTGGTCACACGGCCGAATCGGACCAGAAATTTCCGAGCGCGCAGCGTGCAAACTTTTAATATTTACCCGGCTCATTTGACGTGTGTGATTTTTTTTCTCAGGAATTCATCAAAATAGTCCCACGACTAATCCCACCGTTGGATAGAGTTTGTCTAGAGGAACATTTTGAGTGGTCACACGGCCGAATCGGACCAGAAATTTCCGAGCGCGGAGCGTGCAAACTTTTAATAATTACCCGGTTTATTTGAAGTGTGTGATTTTTTTTCTCAGGAATTCATCAAAATAGTCCCACGAATGATGTCACCGTTGGATAGAGCTTGTCTAGAGGAACATTTTGAGTGGTCACACGGCCGAATCGGACCAGAAATTTCCGAGCGCGCAGCGTGCAAACTTTTAATATTTACCCGGCTCATTTGACGTGTGTGATTTTTTTTCTCAGGAATTCATCAAAATAGTCCCACGACTAATCCCACCGTTGGATAGAGTTTGTCTAGAGGAACATTTTGAGTGGTCACACGGCCGAATCGGACCAGAAATTTCCGAGCGCGGAGCGTGCAAACTTTTAATCTTTACCCGGTTTATTTGACGTGTGTGATTTTTTTTCTCAGGAATTCATCAAAATAGTCCCACGACTGATGTGACCGTTGGATAGAGCTTGTCTAGAGGAACATTTTGAGTGGTCACACGGCCGAATCGGACCAGAAATTTCCGAGCGCGGAGCGTGCAAACTTTTAATATTTACCCGGTTTATTTGACGTGTGTGATTTTTTTTCTCAGGAATTCATCAAAATAGTCCCACGACTGATGTGATCGTTGGATAGAGCTTGTCTAGAGGAACATTTTGAGTGGTCACACGGCCGAATCGGACCAGAAATTTCCGAGCGCGGAGCGTGCAAACTTTTAATACTTACCCGGTTTATTTGACGTGTGTGAATTTTTTTCTCAGGAATTCGTCAAAATAGTCCCACGACTGATGCCACCGTTGGATAGAGCTTGTCTAGAGGAACATTTTGAGTGGTCACACGGCCGAATCGGACCAGAAATTTCCGAGCGCGGAGCGTGCAAACTTTTAATATTTACCCGGCTCATTTGACGTGTGTGATTTTTTTTCTCAGGCATTGATCAAAATAGTCCCACGACTGATCCCACCGTTGGATAGAGCTAGTCTAGAGGAACATTTTGAGTGGTCACACGGCCGAATCGGACCAGAAATTTCCGAGCGCGGAGCGTGCAAACTTTTAATATTTACCCGGTTTATTTGACGTGTGTGATTTTTTTTCTCAGGAATTCATCAAAATAGTCCCACGACTGATGTCACCGTTGGATAGAGCTTGTCTAGAGGAACATTTTGAGTGGTCACACGGCCGAATCGGACCAGAAATTTCCGAGCGCGGAGCGTGCAAACTTTTAATATTTACCCGGTTTATTTGACGTGTGTGAATTTTTTTCTCAGGAATTCATCAAAATAGTCCCACGACTGATGTCACCGTTGGATAGAGCTTGTCGAGAGGAACATTTTGAGTGGTCACACGGCCGAATCGGACCAGAAATTTCCGAGCGCGGAGCGTGCAAACTTTTAATCTTTACCCGGTTTATTTGAAGTGTGTGATTTTTTTTCTCAGGAATTCATCAAAATAGTCCCACGACTGATCCCACCGTTGGATAGAGCTTGTCTAGAGGAACATTTTGAGTGGTCACACGGCCGAATCGGACCAGAAATTTCCGAGCGCGGAGCGTGCAAACTATTGATAATTACCCGGTTTATTTGAAGTGTGTGATTTTTTTTCTCAGGAATTCATCAAAATAGTCCCACGACTGATGTGACCGTTGGATAGAGCTTGTCTAGAGGAACATTTTGAGTGGTCACACGGCCGAATCGGACCAGAAATTTCCGAGCGCGGAGCGTGCAAACTTTTAATATTTACCCGGTTTATTTGACGTGTGTGATTTTTTTTCTCAGGAATTCATCAAAATAGTCCCACGACTGATGTGATCGTTGGATAGAGCTTGTCTAGAGGAACATTTTGAGTGGTCACACGGCCGAATCGGACCAGAAATTTCCGAGCGCGGAGCGTGCAAACTTTTAATATTTACCCGGTTTATTTGACGTGTGTGAATTTTTTTCTCAGGAATTCGTCAAAATAGTCCCACGACTGATGCCACCGTTGGATAGAGCTTGTCTAGAGGAACATTTTGAGTGGTCACACGGCCGAATCGGACCAGAAATTTCCGAGCGCGGAGCGTGCAAACTTTTAATATTTACCCGGTTTATTTGACGTGTGTGAATTTTTTTCTCAGGAATTCGTCAAAATAGTCCCACGACTGATGCCACCGTTGGATAGAGCTTGTCTAGAGGAACATTTTGAGTGGTCACACGTGTTAGGGCTTGTGTAGGGGACAGAATTCCCGATAATTAATTTAATGTATTAGTTCGATAAGTTGTATTCTTCATAAGCCTAGTATTAAATGTGTGACTAGTATGTAAGAAATCCGTGTGCTACGCCTATGGACATTACTCGTTTCTCTTGCCACTTTGTCCGTATGACCAGATGTTGATTCGCATTTTGTTTGATCTTAGACTAACTGTGTAATAAAACTCCTCGCCGACCTTTTGTGCGTACTAGAATTTAGACACGTTCTCGATGCTGGTCATAAACGCCCTCCAATAAAACCCAATTATATTGTTAAAGTTAGGCAAGTCACAAGGACAAATCTAGAAGAAGCGCCGATGATGACCTCTTAGTTTCTGGTACGCCTATGTACGGTTACCATTAACTTTAGTATTTAAGATTTTGCAAGAAGAAAAATCGCTCTCTTCTTGTGCGTCTCCGTCGACCCTTAACTCCGTACTTTGCACGTTACTCGTACGCGATTACTTTACACACGGTTCCTATACACGGTTAATTACTACACTAATTAACTTGTCACGAAAAGTTGTTATTTCTTTGCTACATTACTCGAAGTTGTTAGTGAATAATAAACCTTTGTTACCGTTAGAAAAGGGTTTTGTTTTCATTTGCACGAACACGGTGTCTCTGAGACCGCGAACTCAGGGTGGTCCTTCGCAAGCATCCAGTCCATTGCTTACTAGACGTATCAAGAATTAGGCCATGTCTAATCAACATCTTGGTACCACGATCCACGAATAAACAGTTTGGTCCTTCGAGCCGGATCAACATTTTTGGTCCTACGAGCCGGATCAACATTTTTGGTCCTTCGAGCCGGATTAAACATTTTTGGTCCTACGAGCCGGATCAACATTTTTGGTCCTTCGAGCCGGATTATACATTTTTGGTCCTTCGAGCCGGATTAAACATTTTTGGTCCTTCGAACCGGATATCACGGGACTGGATCAGAACCTGTGGAACATAGGACATCGAAAGCGGAATAAGGAGTAGAACGGTGGATCCCAAGGAGAGCAAGAAACAATCCCGGTGAGTCATTTCCTTTTTATCACGATTTTTCCTCTTTGAATTTGCATAACCTCATAATCCCGATTCCCATTTGATACTTTAAATGGTCGTTAGTTGTATGAGATTGATACGACTTATTTACTTTGGTTTATGCTCGATTTATGCACATTAAAGAAGTCGAAACTAGTTAATTTCTCCAGTAGTACTTCTGTTTGAATCGCGTAAATTGATTTATTTTAACGCCACGTTATCAATAGTAGTTAAAAATGACCACTAGAGCTCAAAAAGAAAAAATTTCAAAACGATCCGAAATGGAACTAGGCTCAGCAGAGTCTCTTAGCGAGAACGATGAATTTAGAGAACTTTTGCACGCTCGCAGAATTTTAACTAAACGTTTATCCCGTTTTGAACAGTACCTTCGTGAAAACAGAGATATTCAAGAAACAGTTCAATTAGAAATCCGCCTCAAGAACGTGGAGGAGGACTATAATCAGTTCGATAAAGTACAATCTCGTCTAGAATTTTTAAGCTTAAACGAAGAAGAACAACGGATTGAAATCGAATCAGCCTACTTTAATTTAATTTCAGAATTAAAGCAGTTAATAAATTCAATTAGCAAAAATCAAAATAGTACTAATACTCATTTAGGAAAACAAAATTCACCAAGAGGTCTAGGAAAATTACCGGATTTAGGCTTACGTTCATTTTATGGCAATTATGAAACTTGGTTCAGTTTCAAAAACATATTTGATTCCTTAGTCCATAGCAGAACCGACTTGAGTGAAACAGAAAAATTGTTATATCTAAAATTATGTTGTAAAGGCGATGCGCTAAATCTCATAGACTCTCTCGACATAACTCCCGATAATTATACAATCGCTTTAAATCTGTTACAAAAAAGATATGAGAATAAAAAGGCAGTTATTAACATTCACGCTAAAGGCTTAGTTCTTAATTTACCAAACGCGAATAAAGGATCATCTGTAAATATTAGAAAATTAATAGATGCAGTTCAGCAACATAAATCATCATTAGGAAAATTAAAATTACCCGTGGATCAATGGGATGTTTTGTTGATACCGATAATATTAAACAAACTGGATGATAGTACTAATCAGGAGTGGGAGCGGAAACAATGTAATACTGAATTGCCGACTGTTGATCAATTAATGGAATTTTTAACCGAAAAATGTCGTTCGTTGGAAGCGGTTCGCGGCTTCTCAACCGTACATTCAAATAAACATGATAGGGATAGAATGCAAAACAAAGGCCACGAGAAAAGAAACGAATCACATCAGTTTAAGAATTATTCGTATTCTTTGACCGAAAAAATCAATAAGTGTTACATCTGTACTGAAAATCATTTCATTCATCAATGTCCTCGTTTTATCCAATTATCAGTGTCGGACAAATATAACGAAATTCGAAGACATAAATTGTGTAGCAACTGTTTACGTCCAGGGCATCTGAAACAGGAATGTAGATCAAGAGGATGCAAAAAATGCAACCAAAAACATAATAGCACGTTACATATAGAGAAACGTTCAGGAAGTGAACATGTTCAAAATTCTAGCAACAGCAGCACTAATGAACCTTCCTCATCATTAACTGAACATGAATCATCGATCAGTTCTCCATCTAATCCTTCGGCTCACGATGTATTGAGAAGGTATGGAGAATCCAAACAATCTACAGTTTTAACAATCGGCCAAAGTAACGCGGTCACGTACGATACGGAAAACAATCCTTTGGCATTATCATCGTTAGGTATTGATAAAAATCAAGTACTACTATCTACGGCTACCATTCTCATCTCAGACAGAAAAGGAAATTGGCATAAATGCAATGCCTTACTCGATTGCGGAAGCCAGTCAAATTTAATGACAGAAAACTTCTGCAGAAAGTTAAACTTAAGTCCCCAAACAATTGACCTTTCATTATCAGGTATCAGTCAAATTGTCACAAAGATTAATCAGCGAGTGCACACGAAAATAAAATCCAGGTTCAACCAATATGAATCTAACATAGCATTTTTGGTTTTGCCCATTCTTACCGAAAATCTACCCTCATTTAGATTTCCCAGTTCGGTACTTCAAATTCCAACAAATATCAATCTAGCTGATGAAAAATTTAATGAACCAAAACAAATTGATGTTTTATTAGGGGTAGATATATTTTATAATCTATTAGGTTCGGGTAAACTTAAATTAGGAAAGGGATTGCCAATGTTACAAGAAACCTCTTTAGGCTGGGTAATATCGGGCAATTTAATATGCAGAGAATCTCAAAGTCGGAAAGTAGTGTGCAACCTTGCGACTAGTATTTCAAATAAAACATTAAATGATTCGTTGACGAAATTCTGGCAGATTGAAGAGTTTGAAAATGTTAAATTCCTATCAAAGGAAGAAAATTATTGTGAGGAATATTTTAATCAAACTACAACCCGCGACATGGACAACAGTTTTGTCGTAAGGTATCCGTTCAATAATCAAACAGATTTTAGTCTGGGTGACTCCAAATCGAATGCCCTAAAACGGTTAAAAAATGTAGAGAAAAGGTTAGAAAAGGACAAGGACCTCAAGAAGCAGTACGTAGAATTTATGACGGAATATGAGAACTTAGGCCACATGACGCTTCAAGGACCCATTGAAAAGGACATCTCTATTCCAAACAATTCTTATTTTTTACCCCACAGTGCGGTACTAAAGAATTCTATTACCACGAAGTGTCGCGTCGTTTTTGATGCAAGCTGCAAAACAAGTTTAGGAATTTCCCTGAATGACACGCTTTTGGTAGGACCAGTAGTACAAGATGACTTGTACTCAATTTTGATACGTCTAAGACTTCGCAAAATTGTTTTGAGCGCGGACATCAAAATGATGTACCGATGTATAAAAATTCATGAGGAAGAACGTAACTTCCAAAAGATACTATGGCGAGCAAATCTTAATGATCCGATTAATGTGTATAAACTCAACACGGTAACGTATGGCACATCGAGTGCACCCTTTCAAGCCACACGTTGCTTGATAGAATTGGCCGAGCGCAACAAAGACAGGTATCCACGAACAGCAGAAATAATTAAACGTTCGTTCTACATGGATGACCTGTTGGTTAGCATTGATTCGGAAACAGATGCATTGCAAATTTATAGGGAACTAGACGATATTTTAAGTCAAGCTAATTTTAAATTGAGAAAATGGTCGTCCAACAGTAACATAGTTCTAAACAGTATCCTACAAGCAAACAGTAACGAAAATCACGACAATTTAATTCTACCTCATGAAGATAAACATATAAAAACTCTTGGAATCAGCTGGGATCCTAAACAAAATACTCTGAAGTATTCAGTAAATATTAAATACGAGCCATCCCGTGTTACCAAAAGGACTATTCTTTCGAAAATTTCGCAGATCTTTGACCCGCTTGGGTTGATAGGTCCCGCATTAACTAAGGCCAAGTTAATCATTCAAGCTCTATGGAAATTACATATCGGTTGGGATCAAGTAGTCCCGAATGACCTAAGACAGATTTGGGAGGAATTCTCGAATGAACTGGAGTGCCTCAATGAATACAAGATCGATAGGCTTGTAATTCCAACAAAGACGGCCCATATAAGATTGTACGGATTTTCTGATAGCTCCGAAAAGGCTTACGGAGCCTGTATTTACGTGGCCTCGGAGGATGAGTCAGGTAGTCGCGAATTACGACTGTTGACAGGAAAATCAAGGGTAGCTCCAGCTAAAAAATTGACCTTGCCTCGACTTGAGCTTCTAGCGGCCCACCTTTTAGCCAAACTAATGAATACGGTAAGACAAATTTTAGACATACAAATATCAGACGTACGATACTTCACGGATTCTAGTATTGTTTTGGCATGGTTGAAAATTGATCCTGCTCACCTTAAGACCTTTGTTGCCAATCGAGTGGCAAAAATTAATGAATTGACCAAGATAACGGAGTGGGCTCACGTGCCAAGCAAGGCCAACCCTGCAGATGTAATATCGAGAGGATTGAGCCCAAGGGAATTGCTGGGATGTGATCTTTGGTTTCACGGTCCCGAATTTTTAAAGAAAAACACATCAAGGACGGAAGCGAACTTAGATAGCCATGAGGTTCCCGTCGATGTCTTGCCCGAATTAAAAAATAATCATACCACAGTATATAAAACAACGAGTGTAAATAGCAACAACTACGGACTTAACATTTTTGATAGATTTTCTACCTTCTTCAAACTGCACAGAGTAGTAGGTTACATATGCAGACTTAAAAATCGATGCCGCAAAGTGATGAATAAGTCAACAGCCTTGACAGTTGAAGAATTAAACGAGTCACTGCTTTTATTAGTAAAATTGGTTCAACGGGATAGCTTCGAAAAGGAAATTTCCGACTTATCCAAAAGTAAAAAACTCCCAAGCGAAAGTAAAATTTTGAATCTAAACCCATTTCTCGATTCAGAAGGAATACTTCGAGTCGGGGGACGTTTAATAAATTCACAATTTAATTTTGAACAACAACACCCTATTATATTACCGTATAAACATAAATTCACTGACTTGATAATACAGAATGAGCATATGAAACATCTCCACGCGGGAGTTCAAAACTTGCTTTCGATAATTCGCCTCAGATTTTGGATAATAAACGGAAAAAATGCAGTTAAACGTAACCTTAGTAGATGTATAAGATGTTTTAGAGTAAAACCGAAACCTTCGAAATTTTTAATGGGTTCCCTTCCGACCGCAAGGGTAACGCCTTCACGACCTTTTTCAAATTGCGGAATCGATTATGCAGGGCCTATACTCATAAAGGAGGGTACGCTGCGTAGAGCCAAATCCGTAAAAACTTACATATGCATTTTTGTTTGTTTTGCCACGCGTGCAGTACATATCGAACTGGTTAAAGATCTTTCGACCGATAGCTTTTTGAATGCTTTGGAAAGGTTCTGTTCCAGACGAGGAAAACCAACAAACATACATTCAGACAATGGTTCTAACTTTGTAGGGGCCAATAATTATTTTATCGAACTCTATAACTTAATAAATAATGAATCACACATTAACGCCACAACTACATTTTTAGCCAATCATTTGATAAAGTGGCATTTCATACCCGCGCGTAGTGCCCATATGGGAGGATTGTGGGAGGCGGCGGTGAAATCGACTAAGTTTCATCTTCGCCGCGTCTTAGGTGAATCATCTCTAACATACGAAGAGATGTACACCCTATTAGTAAAAATCGAAGCTTGTCTCAACTCGCGACCACTAATGCCAATCTCAAACGACATAAACGACTATGCACCCTTAACTCCCGCGCATTTCCTTATTGGTGACTCGTTGGCAAGTTTACCACAACCCGACTACCAGAACGCCGTTATCTCTCGCTTATCTCATTACGAACGACTTCAACAACTCCAGCAGCATTTTTGGAATAGTTGGTCCAGAGACTATTTGACAAATTTGCAAACTCGATGTAAATGGAAGAACACTGTAGATAAAACCATAGATATTGGAGCATTAGTTTTACTGGTGGAACACAATACTGCCCCACTGCGCTGGATTTTAGCTCGAGTTGTCGAACTCCACGAAGGAAAGGATCATGTGATACGTGTAGTGTCAGTGCGCTTACCCAGTGGAACTATATCGCGAAGATCATTGTCGAAAATATGCCCATTGCCCATGAATAACAAATAACTCTTTGTAAATAATTTAAAAGGTAACGACCTTTTAACGGGGCCGGCATGTTAGGGCTTGTGTAGGGGACAGAATTCCCGATAATTAATTTAATGTATTAGTTCGATAAGTTGTATTCTTCATAAGCCTAGTATTAAATGTGTGACTAGTATGTAAGAAATCCGTGTGCTACGCCTATGGACATTACTCGTTTCTCTTGCCACTTTGTCCGTATGACCAGATGTTGATTCGCATTTTGTTTGATCTTAGACTAACTGTGTAATAAAACTCCTCGCCGACCTTTTGTGCGTACTAGAATTTAGACACGTTCTCGATGCTGGTCATAAACGCCCTCCAATAAAACCCAATTATATTGTTAAAGTTAGGCAAGTCACAAGGACAAATCTAGAAGAAGCGCCGATGATGACCTCTTAGTTTCTGGTACGCCTATGTACGGTTACCATTAACTTTAGTATTTAAGATTTTGCAAGAAGAAAAATCGCTCTCTTCTTGTGCGTCTCCGTCGACCCTTAACTCCGTACTTTGCACGTTACTCGTACGCGATTACTTTACACACGGTTCCTATACACGGTTAATTACTACACTAATTAACTTGTCACGAAAAGTTGTTATTTCTTTGCTACATTACTCGAAGTTGTTAGTGAATAATAAACCTTTGTTACCGTTAGAAAAGGGTTTTGTTTTCATTTGCACGAACACGGTGTCTCTGAGACCGCGAACTCAGGGTGGTCCTTCGCAAGCATCCAGTCCATTGCTTACTAGACGTATCAAGAATTAGGCCATGTCTAATCAACATCTTGGTACCACGATCCACGAATAAACAGTTTGGTCCTTCGAGCCGGATCAACATTTTTGGTCCTACGAGCCGGATCAACATTTTTGGTCCTTCGAGCCGGATTAAACATTTTTGGTCCTACGAGCCGGATCAACAACACGGCCGAATCGGACCAGAAATTTCCGAGCGCGGAGCGTGCAAACTTTTAATATTTACCCGGCTCATTTGACGTGTGTGATTTTTTTTCTCAGGCATTGATCAAAATAGTCCCACGACTGATCCCACCGTTGGATAGAGCTAGTCTAGAGGAACATTTTGAGTGGTCACACGGCCGAATCGGACCAGAAATTTCCGAGCGCGGAGCGTGCAAACTTTTAATATTTACCCGGTTTATTTGACGTGTGTGATTTTTTTTCTCAGGAATTCATCAAAATAGTCCCACGACTGATGTCACCGTTGGATAGAGCTTGTCTAGAGGAACATTTTGAGTGGTCACACGGCCGAATCGGACCAGAAATTTCCGAGCGCGGAGCGTGCAAACTTTTAATATTTACCCGGTTTATTTGACGTGTGTGAATTTTTTTCTCAGGAATTCATCAAAATAGTCCCACGACTGATGTCACCGTTGGATAGAGCTTGTCGAGAGGAACATTTTGAGTGGTCACACGGCCGAATCGGACCAGAAATTTCCGAGCGCGGAGCGTGCAAACTTTTAATCTTTACCCGGTTTATTTGAAGTGTGTGATTTTTTTTCTCAGGAATTCATCAAAATAGTCCCACGACTGATCCCACCGTTGGATAGAGCTTGTCTAGAGGAACATTTTGAGTGGTCACACGGCCGAATCGGACCAGAAATTTCCGAGCGCGGAGCGTGCAAACTATTGATAATTACCCGGTTTATTTGAAGTGTGTGATTTTTTTTCTCAGGAATTCATCAAAATAGTCCCACGACTGATGTGACCGTTGGATAGAGCTTGTCTAGAGGAACATTTTGAGTGGTCACACGGCCGAATCGGACCAGAAATTTCCGAGCGCGGAGCGTGCAAACTTTTAATATTTACCCGGTTTATTTGACGTGTGTGATTTTTTTTCTCAGGAATTCATCAAAATAGTCCCACGACTGATGTGATCGTTGGATAGAGCTTGTCTAGAGGAACATTTTGAGTGGTCACACGGCCGAATCGGACCAGAAATTTCCGAGCGCGGAGCGTGCAAACTTTTAATATTTACCCGGTTTATTTGACGTGTGTGAATTTTTTTCTCAGGAATTCGTCAAAATAGTCCCACGACTGATGCCACCGTTGGATAGAGCTTGTCTAGAGGAACATTTTGAGTGGTCACACGGCCGAATCGGACCAGAAATTTCCGAGCGCGGAGCGTGCAAACTTTTAATATTTACCCGGTTTATTTGACGTGTGTGAATTTTTTTCTCAGGAATTCGTCAAAATAGTCCCACGACTGATGCCACCGTTGGATAGAGCTTGTCTAGAGGAACATTTTGAGTGGTCACACGGCCGAATCGGACCAGAAATTTCCGAGCGCGGAGCGTGCAAACTTTTAATATTTACCCGGCTCATTTGACGTGTGTGATTTTTTTTCTCAGGCATTGATCAAAATAGTCCCACGACTGATCCCACCGTTGGATAGAGCTAGTCTAGAGGAACATTTTGAGTGGTCACACGGCCGAATCGGACCAGAAATTTCCGAGCGCGGAGCGTGCAAACTTTTAATATTTACCCGGTTCATTTGACGTGTGTGATTTTTTTTCTCAGGAATTCATCAAAATAGTCCCACGACTGATACCACCGTTGCATAGAGCGTGTCTAGAGGAACATTTTGAGTGGTCACACGGCCGAATCGGACCAGAAATTTCCGAGCGCGGAGCGTGCAAACTTTTAATATTTACCCGGTTTATTTGACGTGTGTGATTTTTTTTCTCAGGAATTCATCAAAATAGTCCCACGACTGATCGCACCGTTGGATAGAGCTTGTCTAGAGGAACATTTTGAGTGGTCACACGGCCGAATCGGACCAGAAATTTCCGAGCGCGGAGCGTGCAAACTATTGATAATTACCCGGTTTATTTGAAGTGTGTGATTTTTTTTCTCAGGAATTCATCAAAATAGTCCAACGACTGATCCCACCGTTGGATAGAGCTTGTCTAGAGGAACATTTTGAGTGGTCACACGGCCGAATCGGACCAGAAATTTCCGAGCGCGGAGCGTGCAAACTATTGATAATTACCCGGTTTATTTGAAGTGTGTGATTTTTTTTCTCAGGAATTCATCAAAATAGTCCCACGACTGATGTGACCGTTGGATAGAGTTTGTCTAGAGGAACATTTTGAGTGGTCACACGGCCGAATCGGACCAGAAATTTCCGAGCGCGGAGCGTGCAAACTTTTAATATTTACCCGGTTTATTTGACGTGTGTGAATTTTTTTCTCAGGAATTCATCAAAATAGTCCCACGACTGATGTCACCGTTGGATAGAGCTTGTCGAGAGGAACATTTTGAGTGGTCACACGGCCGAATCGGACCAGAAATTTCCGAGCGCGGAGCGTGCAAACTTTTAATATTTACCCGGTTTATTTGACGTGTGTGATTTTTTTTCTCAGGAATTCATCAAAATAGTCCAACGACTGATCCCACCGTTGGATAGAGCTTGTCTAGAGGAACATTTTGAGTGGTCACACGGCCGAATCGGACCAGAAATTTCCGAGCGCGGAGCGTGCAAACTTTTAATATATACCCGGTTCATTTGACGTGTGTGATTTTTTTTCTCAGGAATTCATCAAAATAGTCCCACGACTAATCCCACCGTTGGATAGAGTTTGTCTAGAGGAACATTTTGAGTGGTCACACGGCCGAATCGGACCAGAAATTTCCGAGCGCGGAGCGTGCAAACTTTTAATATTTACCCGGTTTATTTGACGTGTGTGATTTTTTTTCTCAGGAATTCATCAAAATAGTCCCACGACTGATGGCACCGTTGGATAGAGCTTGTCTAGAGGAACATTTTGAGTGGTCACACGGCCGAATCGGACCAGAAATTTCCGAGCGCGGAGCGTGCAAACTTTTAATCTTTACCCGGTTTATTTGAACTGTGTGATTTTTTTTCTCAGGAATTCATCAAAATAGTCCCACGACTGATCGCACCGTTGGATAGAGCTAGTCTAGAGGAACATTTTGAGTGGTCACACGGCCGAATCGGACCAGAAATTTCCGAGCGCGGAGCGTGCAAACTTTTAATATTTACCCGGCTCATTTGACGTGTGTGATTTTTTTTCTCAGGCATTGATCAAAATAGTCCCACGACTGATCCCACCGTTGGATAGAGCTAGTCTAGAGGAACATTTTGAGTGGTCACACGGCCGAATCGGACCAGAAATTTCCGAGCGCGGAGCGTGCAAACTTTTAATATTTACCCGGTTCATTTGACGTGTGTGATTTTTTTTCTCAGGAATTCATCAAAATAGTCCCACGACTGATACCACCGTTGCATAGAGCGTGTCTAGAGGAACATTTTGAGTGGTCACACGGCCGAATCGGACCAGAAATTTCCGAGCGCGGAGCGTGCAAACTTTTAATATTTACCCGGTTTATTTGACGTGTGTGATTTTTTTTCTCAGGAATTCATCAAAATAGTCCCACGACTGATCGCACCGTTGGATAGAGCTTGTCTAGAGGAACATTTTGAGTGGTCACACGGCCGAATCGGACCAGAAATTTCCGAGCGCGGAGCGTGCAAACTATTGATAATTACCCGGTTTATTTGAAGTGTGTGATTTTTTTTCTCAGGAATTCATCAAAATAGTCCAACGACTGATCCCACCGTTGGATAGAGCTTGTCTAGAGGAACATTTTGAGTGGTCACACGGCCGAATCGGACCAGAAATTTCCGAGCGCGGAGCGTGCAAACTTTTAATATTTACCCGGTTCATTTGACGTGTGTGATTTTTTTTCTCAGGAATTCATCAAAATAGTCCCACGACTGATGCCACCGTTGGATAGAGCTTGTCTAGAGGAACATTTTGAGTGGTCACACGGCCGAATCGGACCAGAAATTTCCGAGCGCGGAGCGTGCAAACTTTTAATATTTACCCGGTTTATTTGACGTGTGTGATTTTTTTTCTCAGGAATTCATCAAAATAGTCCAACGACTGATCCCACCGTTGGATAGAGCTTGTCTAGAGGAACATTTTGAGTGGTCACACGGCCGAATCGGACCAGAAATTTCCGAGCGCGGAGCGTGCAAACTTTTAATATATACCCGGTTCATTTGACGTGTGTGATTTTTTTTCTCAGGAATTCATCAAAATAGTCCCACGACTAATCCCACCGTTGGATAGAGTTTGTCTAGAGGAACATTTTGAGTGGTCACACGGCCGAATCGGACCAGAAATTTCCGAGCGCGGAGCGTGCAAACTTTTAATAATTACCCGGTTTATTTGAAGTGTGTGATTTTTTTTCTCAGGAATTCATCAAAATAGTCCCACGACTGATGTGACCGTTGGATAGAGTTTGTCTAGAGGAACATTTTGAGTGGTCACACGGCCGAATCGGACCAGAAATTTCCGAGCGCGGAGCGTGCAAACTTTTAATATTTACCCGGTTTATTTGACGTGTGTGAATTTTTTTCTCAGGAATTCATCAAAATAGTCCCACGACTGATGTCACCGTTGGATAGAGCTTGTCGAGAGGAACATTTTGAGTGGTCACACGGCCGAATCGGACCAGAAATTTCCGAGCGCGGAGCGTGCAAACTTTTAATATTTACCCGGTTTATTTGACGTGTGTGATTTTTTTTCTCAGGAATTCATCAAAATAGTCCAACGACTGATCCCACCGTTGGATAGAGCTTGTCTAGAGGAACATTTTGAGTGGTCACACGGCCGAATCGGACCAGAAATTTCCGAGCGCGGAGCGTGCAAACTTTTAATATATACCCGGTTCATTTGACGTGTGTGATTTTTTTTCTCAGGAATTCATCAAAATAGTCCCACGACTAATCCCACCGTTGGATAGAGTTTGTCTAGAGGAACATTTTGAGTGGTCACACGGCCGAATCGGACCAGAAATTTCCGAGCGCGGAGCGTGCAAACTTTTAATATTTACCCGGTTTATTTGACGTGTGTGATTTTTTTTCTCAGGAATTCATCAAAATAGTCCCACGACTGATGGCACCGTTGGATAGAGCTTGTCTAGAGGAACATTTTGAGTGGTCACACGGCCGAATCGGACCAGAAATTTCCGAGCGCGGAGCGTGCAAACTTTTAATCTTTACCCGGTTTATTTGAACTGTGTGATTTTTTTTCTCAGGAATTCATCAAAATAGTCCCACGACTGATCGCACCGTTGGATAGAGCTAGTCTAGAGGAACATTTTGAGTGGTCACACGGCCGAATCGGACCAGAAATTTCCGAGCGCGGAGCGTGCAAACTTTTAATATTTACCCGGCTCATTTGACGTGTGTGATTTTTTTTCTCAGGCATTGTTCAAAATAGTCCCACGACTGATGTGACCGTTGGATAGAGCTAGTCTAGAGGAACATTTTGAGTGGTCACACGGCCGAATCGGACCAGAAATTTCCGAGCGCGGAGCGTGCAAACTATTGATAATTTCCCGGTTTATTTGAAGTGTGTGATTTTTTTTCTCAGGAATTCATCAAAATAGTCCCACGACTGATCGCACCGTTGCATAGAGCGTGTCTAGAGGAACATTTTGAGTGGTCATACGGCCGAATCGGACCAGAAATTTCCGAGCGCGGAGCGTGCAAACTTTTAATAATTACCCGGTTTATTTGAAGTGTGTGATTTTTTTTCTTAGGAATTCATCAAAATAGTCCAACGACTGATCCCACCGTTGGATAGAGCTTGTCTAGAGGAACATTTTGAGTGGTCACACGGCCGAATCGGACCAGAAATTTCCGAGCGCGGAGCGTGCAAACTATTGATAATTTCCCGGTTTATTTGAAGTGTGTGATTTTTTTTCTCAGGAATTCATCAAAATAGTCCCACGACTGATACCACCGTTGGATAGAGCTTGTCTAGAGGAACATTTTGAGTGGTCACACGGCCGAATCGGACCAGAAATTTCCGAGCGCGGAGCGTGCAAACTATTGATAATTACCCGGTTTATTTGAAGTGTGTGATTTTTTTTCTCAGGAATTCATCAAAATAGTCCAACGACTGATCCCACCGTTGGATAGAGCTTGTCTAGAGGAACATTTTGAGTGGTCATACGGCCGAATCGGACCAGAAATTTCCGAGCGCGGAGCGTGCAAACTATTGATAATTTCCCGGTTTATTTGAAGTGTGTGATTTTTTTTCTCAGGAATTCATCAAAATAGTCCCACGACTGATACCACCGTTGGATAGAGCTTGTCTAGAGGAACATTTTGAGTGGTCACACGGCCGAATCGGACCAGAAATTTCCGAGCGCGGAGCGTGCAAACTATTGATAATTTCCCGGTTTATTTGAAGTGTGTGATTTTCTTTCTCAGGAATTGATCAAAATAGTCCCACGACTGATCCCACCGTTGGATAGAGCTTGTCTAGAGGAACATTTTGAGTGGTCATACGGCCGAATCGGACCAGAAATTTCCGAGCGCGGAGCGTGCAAACTATTGATAATTTCCCGGTTTATTTGAAGTGTGTGATTTTTTTTCTCAGGAATTCATCAAAATAGTCCCACGACTGATCCCACCGTTGGATAGAGCTTGTCTAGAGGAACATTTTGAGTGGTCACACGGCCGAATCGGACCAGAAATTTCCGAGCGCGGAGCGTGCAAACTTTTAATCTTTACCCGGTTTATTTGAAGTGTGTGATTTTTTTTCTCAGGAATTCATCAAAATAGTCCCACGACTGATCCCACCGTTGGATAGAGCTTGTCTAGAGGAACATTTTGAGTGGTCACACGGCCGAATCGGACCAGAAATTTCCGAGCGCGGAGCGTGCAAACTATTGATAATTACCCGGTTTATTTGAAGTGTGTGATTTTTTTTCTCAGGAATTCATCAAAATAGTCCCACGACTGATGTGACCGTTGGATATAGCTTGTCTAGAGGAACATTTTGAGTGGTCACACGGCCGAATCGGACCAGAAATTTCCGAGCGCGGAGCGTGCAAACTTTTAATAATTACCCGGTTTATTTGAAGTGTGTGATTTTTTTTCTCAGGAATTCATCAAAATAGTCCAACGACTGATCCCACCGTTGGATAAAGCTTGTCTAGAGGAACATTTTGAGTGGTCACACGGCCGAATCGGACCAGAAATTTCCGAGCGCGGAGCGTGCAAACTATTGATAATTTCCCGGTTTATTTGAAGTGTGTGATTTTCTTTCTCAGGAATTGATCAAAATAGTCCCACGACTGATCCCACCGTTGGATAGAGCTTGTCTAGAGGAACATTTTGAGTGGTCACACGGCCGAATCGGACCAGAAATTTCCGAGCGCGGAGCGTGCAAACTATTGATAATTTCCCGGTTTATTTGAAGTGTGTGATTTTTTTTCTCAGGAATTCATCAAAATAGTCCCACGACTGATCCCACCGTTGGATAGAGCTTGTCTAGAGGAACATTTTGAGTGGTCACACGGCCGAATCGGACCAGAAATTTCCGAGCGCGGAGCGTGCAAACTATTGATAATTTCCCGGTTTATTTGAAGTGTGTGATTTTTTTTCTCAGGAATTCATCAAAATAGTCCCACGACTGATCCCACCGTTGGATAGAGCTTGTCTAGAGGAACATTTTGAGTGGTCACACGGCCGAATCGGACCAGAAATTTCCGAGCGCGGAGCGTGCAAACTTTTAATATTTACCCGGCTCATTTGACGTGTGTGATTTTTTTTCTCAGGAATTCATCAAAATAGTCCCACGACTGATACCACCGTTGGATAGAGCTTGTCTAGAGGAACATTTTGAGTGGTCACACGGCCGAATCGGACCAGAAATTTCCGAGCGCGGAGCGTGCAAACTATTGATAATTACCCGGTTTATTTGAAGTGTGTGATTTTTTTTCTCAGGAATTGATCAAAATAGTCCCACGACTGATACCACCGTTGGATAGAGCTTGTCTAGAGGAACATTTTGAGTGGTCACACGGCCGAATCGGACCAGAAATTTCCGAGCGCGGAGCGTGCAAACTATTGATAATTTCCCGGTTTATTTGAAGTGTGTGATTTTTTTTCTCAGGAATTGATCAAAATAGTCCCACGACTGATCCCACCGTTGGATAGAGCTTGTCTAGAGGAACATTTTGAGTGGTCACACGGCCGAATCGGACCAGAAATTTCCGAGCGCGGAGCGTGCAAACTATTGATAATTACCCGGTTTATTTGAAGTGTGTGATTTTTTTTCTCAGGAATTCATCAAAATAGTCCCACGACTGATGTGACCGTTGGATAGAGCTTGTCTAGAGGAACATTTTGAGTGGTCACACGGCCGAATCGGACCAGAAATTTCCGAGCGCGGAGCGTGCAAACTTTTAATCTTTACCCGGTTTATTTGAAGTGTGTGATTTTTTTTCTCAGGAATTCATCAAAATAGTCCCACGACTGATCGCACCGTTGCATAGAGCGTGTCTACAGGAACATTTTGAGTGGTCATACGGCCGAATCGGACCAGAAATTTCCGAGCGCGGAGCGTGCAAACTATTGATAATTTCCCGGTTTATTTGAAGTGTGTGATTTTTTTTCTCAGGAATTCATCAAAATAGTCCCACGACTGATGTGACCGTTGGATAGAGCTTGTCTAGAGGAACATTTTGAGTGGTCACACGGCCGAATCGGACCAGAAATTTCCGAGCGCGGAGCGTGCAAACTATTGATAATTTCCCGGTTTATTTGACGTGTGTGAATTTTTTTCTCAGGAATTCATCAAAATAGTCCAACGACTGATCCCACCGTTGGATAGAGCTTGTCTAGAGGAACATTTTGAGTGGTCACACGGCCGAATCGGACCAGAAATTTCCGAGCGCGGAGCGTGCAAACTATTGATAATTACCCGGTTTATTTGAAGTGTGTGATTTTTTTTCTCAGGAATTCATCAAAATAGTCCCACGACTGATGTGACCGTTGGATAGAGCTTGTCTAGAGGAACATTTTGAGTGGTCACACGGCCGAATCGGACCAGAAATTTCCGAGCGCGGAGCGTGCAAACTATTGATAATTTCCCGGTTTATTTGAAGTGTGTGATTTTCTTTCTCAGGAATTGATCAAAATAGTCCCACGACTGATCCCACCGTTGGATAGAGCTTGTCTAGAGGAACATTTTGAGTGGTCACACGGCCGAATCGGACCAGAAATTTCCGAGCGCGGAGCGTGCAAACTATTGATAATTACCCGGTTTATTTGAAGTGTGTGATTTTTTTTCTCAGGAATTCATCAAAATAGTCCCACGACTGATGTGACCGTTGGATATAGCTTGTCTAGAGGAACATTTTGAGTGGTCACACGGCCGAATCGGACCAGAAATTTCCGAGCGCGGAGCGTGCAAACTTTTAATAATTACCCGGTTTATTTGAAGTGTGTGATTTTTTTTCTCAGGAATTCATCAAAATAGTCCAACGACTGATCCCACCGTTGGATAAAGCTTGTCTAGAGGAACATTTTGAGTGGTCACACGGCCGAATCGGACCAGAAATTTCCGAGCGCGGAGCGTGCAAACTATTGATAATTTCCCGGTTTATTTGAAGTGTGTGATTTTCTTTCTCAGGAATTGATCAAAATAGTCCCACGACTGATCCCACCGTTGGATAGAGCTTGTCTAGAGGAACATTTTGAGTGGTCACACGGCCGAATCGGACCAGAAATTTCCGAGCGCGGAGCGTGCAAACTATTGATAATTTCCCGGTTTATTTGAAGTGTGTGATTTTTTTTCTCAGGAATTCATCAAAATAGTCCCACGACTGATCCCACCGTTGGATAGAGCTTGTCTAGAGGAACATTTTGAGTGGTCACACGGCCGAATCGGACCAGAAATTTCCGAGCGCGGAGCGTGCAAACTATTGATAATTTCCCGGTTTATTTGAAGTGTGTGATTTTTTTTCTCAGGAATTCATCAAAATAGTCCCACGACTGATCCCACCGTTGGATAGAGCTTGTCTAGAGGAACATTTTGAGTGGTCACACGGCCGAATCGGACCAGAAATTTCCGAGCGCGGAGCGTGCAAACTTTTAATATTTACCCGGCTCATTTGACGTGTGTGATTTTTTTTCTCAGGAATTCATCAAAATAGTCCCACGACTGATACCACCGTTGGATAGAGCTTGTCTAGAGGAACATTTTGAGTGGTCACACGGCCGAATCGGACCAGAAATTTCCGAGCGCGGAGCGTGCAAACTATTGATAATTACCCGGTTTATTTGAAGTGTGTGATTTTTTTTCTCAGGAATTCATCAAAATAGTCCAACGACTGATCCCACCGTTGGATAGAGCTTGTCTAGAGGAACATTTTGAGTGGTCACACGGCCGAATCGGACCAGAAATTTCCGAGCGCGGAGCGTGCAAACTTTTAATATTTACCCGGTTCATTTGACGTGTGTGATTTTTTTTCTCAGGAATTCATCAAAATAGTCCCACGACTGATGCCACCGTTGGATAGAGCTTGTCTAGAGGAACATTTTGAGTGGTCACACGGCCGAATCGGACCAGAAATTTCCGAGCGCGGAGCGTGCAAACTATTGATAATTACCCGGTTTATTTGAAGTGTGTGATTTTTTTTCTCAGGAATTCATCAAAATAGTCCCACGACTGATGTGACCGTTGGATAGAGTTTGTCTAGAGGAACATTTTGAGTGGTCACACGGCCGAATCGGACCAGAAATTTCCGAGCGCGGAGCGTGCAAACTTTTAATATTTACCCGGTTTATTTGACGTGTGTGAATTTTTTTCTCAGGAATTCATCAAAATAGTCCCACGACTGATGTCACCGTTGGATAGAGCTTGTCGAGAGGAACATTTTGAGTGGTCACACGGCCGAATCGGACCAGAAATTTCCGAGCGCGGAGCGTGCAAACTATTGATAATTTCCCGGTTTATTTGACGTGTGTGAATTTTTTTCTCAGGAATTCATCAAAATAGTCCAACGACTGATCCCACCGTTGGATAGAGCTTGTCTAGAGGAACATTTTGAGTGGTCACACGGCCGAATCGGACCAGAAATTTCCGAGCGCGGAGCGTGCAAACTATTGATAATTTCCCGGTTTATTTGAAGTGTGTGATTTTCTTTCTCAGGAATTGATCAAAATAGTCCCACGACTGATCCCACCGTTGGATAGAGCTTGTCTAGAGGAACATTTTGAGTGGTCACACGGCCGAATCGGACCAGAAATTTCCGAGCGCGGAGCGTGCAAACTATTGATAATTTCCCGGTTTATTTGAAGTGTGTGATTTTCTTTCTCAGGAATTGATCAAAATAGTCCCACGACTGATCCCACCGTTGGATAGAGCTTGTCTAGAGGAACATTTTGAGTGGTCACACGGCCGAATCGGACCAGAAATTTCCGAGCGCGGAGCATGCAAACTCTTGATAATTACCCGGTTTATTTGAAGTGTGTGATTTTTTTTCTCAGGAATTGATCAAAATAGTCCCACGACTGATGTGACCGTTGGATAGAGCTTGTCTAGAGGAACATTTTGAGTGGTCACACGGCCGAATCGGACCAGAAATTTCCGAGCGCGGAGCGTGCAAACTTTTAATATATACCCGGTTCATTTGACGTGTGTGATTTTTTTTCTCAGGAATTCATCAAAATAGTCCAACGACTGATCCCACCGTTGGATAGAGCTTGTCTAGAGGAACATTTTGAGTGGTCACACGGCCGAATCGGACCAGAAATTTCCGAGCGCGGAGCGTGCAAACTTTTAATATATACCCGGTTCATTTGACGTGTGTGATTTTTTTTCTCAGGAATTCATCAAAATAGTCCCACGACTAATCCCACCGTTGGATAGAGTTTGTCTAGAGGAACATTTTGAGTGGTCACACGGCCGAATCGGACCAGAAATTTCCGAGCGCGGAGCGTGCAAACTTTTAATATTTACCCGGTTTATTTGACGTGTGTGATTTTTTTTCTCAGGAATTCATCAAAATAGTCCCACGACTGATGGCACCGTTGGATAGAGCTTGTCTAGAGGAACATTTTGAGTGGTCACACGGCCGAATCGGACCAGAAATTTCCGAGCGCGGAGCGTGCAAACTTTTAATCTTTACCCGGTTTATTTGAACTGTGTGATTTTTTTTCTCAGGAATTCATCAAAATAGTCCCACGACTGATCGCACCGTTGGATAGAGCTAGTCTAGAGGAACATTTTGAGTGGTCACACGGCCGAATCGGACCAGAAATTTCCGAGCGCGGAGCGTGCAAACTTTTAATATTTACCCGGCTCATTTGACGTGTGTGATTTTTTTTCTCAGGCATTGTTCAAAATAGTCCCACGACTGATGTGACCGTTGGATAGAGCTAGTCTAGAGGAACATTTTGAGTGGTCACACGGCCGAATCGGACCAGAAATTTCCGAGCGCGGAGCGTGCAAACTATTGATAATTTCCCGGTTTATTTGAAGTGTGTGATTTTTTTTCTCAGGAATTCATCAAAATAGTCCCACGACTGATCGCACCGTTGCATAGAGCATGTCTAGAGGAACATTTTGAGTGGTCATACGGCCGAATCGGACCAGAAATTTCCGAGCGCGGAGCGTGCAAACTTTTAATAATTACCCGGTTTATTTGAAGTGTGTGATTTTTTTTCTTAGGAATTCATCAAAATAGTCCAACGACTGATCCCACCGTTGGATAGAGCTTGTCTAGAGGAACATTTTGAGTGGTCACACGGCCGAATCGGACCAGAAATTTCCGAGCGCGGAGCGTGCAAACTATTGATAATTTCCCGGTTTATTTGAAGTGTGTGATTTTTTTTCTCAGGAATTCATCAAAATAGTCCCACGACTGATACCACCGTTGGATAGAGCTTGTCTAGAGGAACATTTTGAGTGGTCACACGGCCGAATCGGACCAGAAATTTCCGAGCGCGGAGCGTGCAAACTATTGATAATTACCCGGTTTATTTGAAGTGTGTGATTTTTTTTCTCAGGAATTCATCAAAATAGTCCAACGACTGATCCCACCGTTGGATAGAGCTTGTCTAGAGGAACATTTTGAGTGGTCACACGGCCGAATCGGACCAGAAATTTCCGAGCGCGGAGCGTGCAAACTTTTAAAAATTACCCGGTTTATTTGAAGTGTGTGATTTTTTTTCTCAGGAATTCATCAAAATAGTCCAACGACTGATCCCACCGTTGGATAGAGCTTGTCTAGAGGAACATTTTGAGTGGTCACACGGCCGAATCGGACCAGAAATTTCCGAGCGCGGAGCGTGCAAACTATTGATAATTTCCCGGTTTATTTGAAGTGTGTGATTTTCTTTCTCAGGAATTGATCAAAATAGTCCCACGACTGATCCCACCGTTGGATAGAGCTTGTCTAGAGGAACATTTTGAGTGGTCATACGGCCGAATCGGACCAGAAATTTCCGAGCGCGGAGCGTGCAAACTATTGATAATTTCCCGGTTTATTTGAAGTGTGTGATTTTTTTTCTCAGGAATTCATCAAAATAGTCCCACGACTGATCCCACCGTTGGATAGAGCTTGTCTAGAGGAACATTTTGAGTGGTCACACGGCCGAATCGGACCAGAAATTTCCGAGCGCGGAGCGTGCAAACTTTTAATCTTTACCCGGTTTATTTGAAGTGTGTGATTTTTTTTCTCAGGAATTCATCAAAATAGTCCCACGACTGATCCCACCGTTGGATAGAGCTTGTCTAGAGGAACATTTTGAGTGGTCACACGGCCGAATCGGACCAGAAATTTCCGAGCGCGGAGCGTGCAAACTATTGATAATTACCCGGTTTATTTGAAGTGTGTGATTTTTTTTCTCAGGAATTCATCAAAATAGTCCCACGACTGATGTGACCGTTGGATAAAGCTTGTCTAGAGGAACATTTTGAGTGGTCACACGGCCGAATCGGACCAGAAATTTCCGAGCGCGGAGCGTGCAAACTATTGATAATTTCCCGGTTTATTTGAAGTGTGTGATTTTCTTTCTCAGGAATTGATCAAAATAGTCCCACGACTGATCCCACCGTTGGATAGAGCTTGTCTAGAGGAACATTTTGAGTGGTCACACGGCCGAATCGGACCAGAAATTTCCGAGCGCGGAGCGTGCAAACTATTGATAATTTCCCGGTTTATTTGAAGTGTGTGATTTTTTTTCTCAGGAATTCATCAAAATAGTCCCACGACTGATCCCACCGTTGGATAGAGCTTGTCTAGAGGAACATTTTGAGTGGTCACACGGCCGAATCGGACCAGAAATTTCCGAGCGCGGAGCGTGCAAACTATTGATAATTACCCGGTTTATTTGAAGTGTGTGATTTTTTTTCTCAGGAATTCATCAAAATAGTCCCACGACTGATGTGACCGTTGGATAGAGCTTGTCTAGAGGAACATTTTGAGTGGTCACACGGCCGAATCGGACCAGAAATTTCCGAGCGCGGAGCGTGCAAACTTTTAATCTTTACCCGGTTTATTTGAAGTGTGTGATTTTTTTTCTCAGGAATTCATCAAAATAGTCCCACGACTGATCGCACCGTTGCATAGAGCGTGTCTACAGGAACATTTTGAGTGGTCATACGGCCGAATCGGACCAGAAATTTCCGAGCGTGGAGCGTGCAAACTATTGATAATTTCCCGGTTTATTTGAAGTGTGTGATTTTTTTTCTCAGGAATTCATCAAAATAGTCCCACGACTGATGTGACCGTTGGATAGAGCTTGTCTAGAGGAACATTTTGAGTGGTCACACGGCCGAATCGGACCAGAAATTTCCGAGCGCGGAGCGTGCAAACTATTGATAATTTCCCGGTTTATTTGACGTGTGTGAATTTTTTTCTCAGGAATTCATCAAAATAGTCCAACGACTGATCCCACCGTTGGATAGAGCTTGTCTAGAGGAACATTTTGAGTGGTCACACGGCCGAATCGGACCAGAAATTTCCGAGCGCGGAGCGTGCAAACTATTGATAATTACCCGGTTTATTTGAAGTGTGTGATTTTTTTTCTCAGGAATTCATCAAAATAGTCCCACGACTGATGTGACCGTTGGATAGAGCTTGTCTAGAGGAACATTTTGAGTGGTCACACGGCCGAATCGGACCAGAAATTTCCGAGCGCGGAGCGTGCAAACTATTGATAATTTCCCGGTTTATTTGAAGTGTGTGATTTTCTTTCTCAGGAATTGATCAAAATAGTCCCACGACTGATCCCACCGTTGGATAGAGCTTGTCTAGAGGAACATTTTGAGTGGTCACACGGCCGAATCGGACCAGAAATTTCCGAGCGCGGAGCGTGCAAACTATTGATAATTACCCGGTTTATTTGAAGTGTGTGATTTTTTTTCTCAGGAATTCATCAAAATAGTCCCACGACTGATGTGACCGTTGGATATAGCTTGTCTAGAGGAACATTTTGAGTGGTCACACGGCCGAATCGGACCAGAAATTTCCGAGCGCGGAGCGTGCAAACTTTTAATAATTACCCGGTTTATTTGAAGTGTGTGATTTTTTTTCTCAGGAATTCATCAAAATAGTCCCACGACTGATACCACCGTTGGATAGAGCTTTTCTAGAGGAACATTTTGAGTGGTCACACGGCCGAATCGGACCAGAAATTTCCGAGCGCGGAGCGTGCAAACTTTTAATATTTACCCGGCTCATTTGACGTGTGTGATTTTTTTTCTCAGGAATTCATCAAAATAGTCCCACGACTGATACCACCGTTGGATAGAGCTTGTCTAGAGGAACATTTTGAGTGGTCATACGGCCGAATCGGACCAGAAATTTCCGAGCGCGGAGCGTGCAAACTATTGATAATTTCCCGGTTTATTTGAAGTGTGTGATTTTTTTTCTCAGGAATTCATCAAAATAGTCCCACGACTGATCCCACCGTTGGATAGAGCTTGTCTAGAGGAACATTTTGAGTGGTCATACGGCCGAATCGGACCAGAAATTTCCGAGCGCGGAGCGTGCAAACTATTGATAATTTCCCGGTTTATTTGAAGTGTGTGATTTTTTTTCTCAGGAATTCATCAAAATAGTCCCACGACTGATCCCACCGTTGGATAGAGCTTGTCTAGAGGAACATTTTGAGTGGTCATACGGCCGAATCGGACCAGAAATTTCCGAGCGCGGAGCGTGCAAACTATTGATAATTTCCCGGTTTATTTGAAGTGTGTGATTTTTTTTCTCAGGAATTCATCAAAATAGTCCCACGACTGATCCCACCGTTGGATAGAGCTTGTCTAGAGGAACATTTTGAGTGGTCACACGGCCGAATCGGACCAGAAATTTCCGAGCGCGGAGCGTGCAAACTTTTAATATTTACCCGGTTTATTTGACGTGTGTGAATTTTTTTCTCAGGAATTCATCAAAATAGTCCAACGACTGATCCCACCGTTGGATAGAGCTTGTCTAGAGGAACATTTTGAGTGGTCACACGGCCGAATCGGACCAGAAATTTCCGAGCGCGGAGCGTGCAAACTATTGATAATTTCCCGGTTTATTTGAAGTGTGTGATTTTCTTTCTCAGGAATTGATCAAAATAGTCCCACGACTGATCCCACCGTTGGATAGAGCTTGTCTAGAGGAACATTTTGAGTGGTCACACGGCCGAATCGGACCAGAAATTTCCGAGCGCGGAGCGTGCAAACTATTGATAATTACCCGGTTTATTTGAAGTGTGTGATTTTTTTTCTCAGGAATTGATCAAAATAGTCCCACGACTGATGTGACCGTTGGATAGAGCTTGTCTAGAGGAACATTTTGAGTGGTCACACGGCCGAATCGGACCAGAAATTTCCGAGCGCGGAGCGTGCAAACTATTGATAATTACCCGGTTTATTTGAAGTGTGTGATTTTTTTTCTCAGGAATTCATCAAAATAGTCCCACGACTGATGTGACCGTTGGATAGAGCTTGTCTAGAGGAACATTTTGAGTGGTCACACGGCCGAATCGGACCAGAAATTTCCGAGCGCGGAGCGTGCAAACTTTTAATCTTTACCCGGTTTATTTGAAGTGTGTGATTTTTTTTCTCAGGAATTCATCAAAATAGTCCCACGACTGATGTGACCGTTGGATAGAGCTTGTCTAGAGGAACATTTTGAGTGGTCACACGGCCGAATCGGACCAGAAATTTCCGAGCGCGGAGCGTGCAAACTATTGATAATTACCCGGTTTATTTGAAGTGTGTGATTTTTTTTCTCAGGAATTCATCAAAATAGTCCCACGACTGATGTGACCGTTGGATAGAGCTTGTCTAGAGGAACATTTTGAGTGGTCACACGGCCGAATCGGACCAGAAATTTCCGAGCGCGGAGCGTGCAAACTTTTAATATTTACCCGGCTCATTTGACGTGTGTGATTTTTTTTCTCAGGAATTCATCAAAATAGTCCCACGACTGATACCACCGTTGGATAGAGCTTGTCTAGAGGAACATTTTGAGTGGTCACACGGCCGAATCGGACCAGAAATTTCCGAGCGCGGAGCGTGCAAACTATTGATAATTACCCGGTTTATTTGAAGTGTGTGATTTTTTTTCTCAGGAATTGATCAAAATAGTCCCACGACTGATACCACCGTTGGATAGAGCTTGTCTAGAGGAACATTTTGAGTGGTCACACGGCCGAATCGGACCAGAAATTTCCGAGCGCGGAGCGTGCAAACTATTGATAATTTCCCGGTTTATTTGAAGTGTGTGATTTTTTTTCTCAGGAATTGATCAAAATAGTCCCACGACTGATCCCACCGTTGGATAGAGCTTGTCTAGAGGAACATTTTGAGTGGTCACACGGCCGAATCGGACCAGAAATTTCCGAGCGCGGAGCGTGCAAACTATTGATAATTACCCGGTTTATTTGAAGTGTGTGATTTTTTTTCTCAGGAATTCATCAAAATAGTCCCACGACTGATGTGACCGTTGGATAGAGCTTGTCTAGAGGAACATTTTGAGTGGTCACACGGCCGAATCGGACCAGAAATTTCCGAGCGCGGAGCGTGCAAACTTTTAATCTTTACCCGGTTTATTTGAAGTGTGTGATTTTTTTTCTCAGGAATTCATCAAAATAGTCCCACGACTGATCGCACCGTTGCATAGAGCGTGTCTACAGGAACATTTTGAGTGGTCATACGGCCGAATCGGACCAGAAATTTCCGAGCGCGGAGCGTGCAAACTATTGATAATTTCCCGGTTTATTTGAAGTGTGTGATTTTTTTTCTCAGGAATTCATCAAAATAGTCCCACGACTGATGTGACCGTTGGATAGAGCTTGTCTAGAGGAACATTTTGAGTGGTCACACGGCCGAATCGGACCAGAAATTTCCGAGCGCGGAGCGTGCAAACTATTGATAATTTCCCGGTTTATTTGACGTGTGTGAATTTTTTTCTCAGGAATTCATCAAAATAGTCCAACGACTGATCCCACCGTTGGATAGAGCTTGTCTAGAGGAACATTTTGAGTGGTCACACGGCCGAATCGGACCAGAAATTTCCGAGCGCGGAGCGTGCAAACTATTGATAATTACCCGGTTTATTTGAAGTGTGTGATTTTTTTTCTCAGGAATTCATCAAAATAGTCCCACGACTGATGTGACCGTTGGATAGAGCTTGTCTAGAGGAACATTTTGAGTGGTCACACGGCCGAATCGGACCAGAAATTTCCGAGCGCGGAGCGTGCAAACTATTGATAATTTCCCGGTTTATTTGAAGTGTGTGATTTTCTTTCTCAGGAATTGATCAAAATAGTCCCACGACTGATCCCACCGTTGGATAGAGCTTGTCTAGAGGAACATTTTGAGTGGTCACACGGCCGAATCGGACCAGAAATTTCCGAGCGCGGAGCGTGCAAACTATTGATAATTTCCCGGTTTATTTGAAGTGTGTGATTTTTTTTCTCAGGAATTCATCAAAATAGTCCCACGACTGATACCACCGTTGGATAGAGCTTTTCTAGAGGAACATTTTGAGTGGTCACACGGCCGAATCGGACCAGAAATTTCCGAGCGCGGAGCGTGCAAACTTTTAATATTTACCCGGCTCATTTGACGTGTGTGATTTTTTTTCTCAGGAATTCATCAAAATAGTCCCACGACTGATACCACCGTTGGATAGAGCTTGTCTAGAGGAACATTTTGAGTGGTCATACGGCCGAATCGGACCAGAAATTTCCGAGCGCGGAGCGTGCAAACTATTGATAATTTCCCGGTTTATTTGAAGTGTGTGATTTTTTTTCTCAGGAATTCATCAAAATAGTCCCACGACTGATCCCACCGTTGGATAGAGCTTGTCTAGAGGAACATTTTGAGTGGTCATACGGCCGAATCGGACCAGAAATTTCCGAGCGCGGAGCGTGCAAACTATTGATAATTTCCCGGTTTATTTGAAGTGTGTGATTTTTTTTCTCAGGAATTCATCAAAATAGTCCCACGACTGATCCCACCGTTGGATAGAGCTTGTCTAGAGGAACATTTTGAGTGGTCATACGGCCGAATCGGACCAGAAATTTCCGAGCGCGGAGCGTGCAAACTATTGATAATTTCCCGGTTTATTTGAAGTGTGTGATTTTTTTTCTCAGGAATTCATCAAAATAGTCCCACGACTGATCCCACCGTTGGATAGAGCTTGTCTAGAGGAACATTTTGAGTGGTCACACGGCCGAATCGGACCAGAAATTTCCGAGCGCGGAGCGTGCAAACTTTTAATATTTACCCGGTTTATTTGACGTGTGTGAATTTTTTTCTCAGGAATTCATCAAAATAGTCCAACGACTGATCCCACCGTTGGATAGAGCTTGTCTAGAGGAACATTTTGAGTGGTCACACGGCCGAATCGGACCAGAAATTTCCGAGCGCGGAGCGTGCAAACTATTGATAATTTCCCGGTTTATTTGAAGTGTGTGATTTTCTTTCTCAGGAATTGATCAAAATAGTCCCACGACTGATCCCACCGTTGGATAGAGCTTGTCTAGAGGAACATTTTGAGTGGTCACACGGCCGAATCGGACCAGAAATTTCCGAGCGCGGAGCGTGCAAACTATTGATAATTACCCGGTTTATTTGAAGTGTGTGATTTTTTTTCTCAGGAATTGATCAAAATAGTCCCACGACTGATGTGACCGTTGGATAGAGCTTGTCTAGAGGAACATTTTGAGTGGTCACACGGCCGAATCGGACCAGAAATTTCCGAGCGCGGAGCGTGCAAACTATTGATAATTACCCGGTTTATTTGAAGTGTGTGATTTTTTTTCTCAGGAATTCATCAAAATAGTCCCACGACTGATGTGACCGTTGGATAGAGCTTGTCTAGAGGAACATTTTGAGTGGTCACACGGCCGAATCGGACCAGAAATTTCCGAGCGCGGAGCGTGCAAACTTTTAATCTTTACCCGGTTTATTTGAAGTGTGTGATTT
The DNA here is from genome assembly GCF_039881205.1 of Euwallacea similis. Taxonomy (NCBI): domain Eukaryota; kingdom Metazoa; phylum Arthropoda; class Insecta; order Coleoptera; family Curculionidae; genus Euwallacea; species Euwallacea similis. The sequence continues at coordinate 277,373 of NW_027098671.1, forward strand.
TTTTTCTCAGGAATTCATCAAAATAGTCCCACGACTGATGTGACCGTTGGATAGAGCTTGTCTAGAGGAACATTTTGAGTGGTCACACGGCCGAATCGGACCAGAAATTTCCGAGCGCGGAGCGTGCAAACTATTGATAATTACCCGGTTTATTTGAAGTGTGTGATTTTTTTTCTCAGGAATTCATCAAAATAGTCCCACGACTGATGTGACCGTTGGATAGAGCTTGTCTAGAGGAACATTTTGAGTGGTCACACGGCCGAATCGGACCAGAAATTTCCGAGCGCGGAGCGTGCAAACTTTTAATAATTACCCGGTTTATTTGAAGTGTGTGATTTTTTTTCTCAGGAATTCATCAAAATAGTCCAACGACTGATCCCACCGTTGGATAAAGCTTGTCTAGAGGAACATTTTGAGTGGTCACACGGCCGAATCGGACCAGAAATTTCCGAGCGCGGAGCGTGCAAACTATTGATAATTTCCCGGTTTATTTGAAGTGTGTGATTTTCTTTCTCAGGAATTGATCAAAATAGTCCCACGACTGATCCCACCGTTGGATAGAGCTTGTCTAGAGGAACATTTTGAGTGGTCACACGGCCGAATCGGACCAGAAATTTCCGAGCGCGGAGCGTGCAAACTATTGATAATTTCCCGGTTTATTTGAAGTGTGTGATTTTTTTTCTCAGGAATTCATCAAAATAGTCCCACGACTGATCCCACCGTTGGATAGAGCTTGTCTAGAGGAACATTTTGAGTGGTCACACGGCCGAATCGGACCAGAAATTTCCGAGCGCGGAGCGTGCAAACTATTGATAATTTCCCGGTTTATTTGAAGTGTGTGATTTTTTTTCTCAGGAATTCATCAAAATAGTCCCACGACTGATCCCACCGTTGGATAGAGCTTGTCTAGAGGAACATTTTGAGTGGTCACACGGCCGAATCGGACCAGAAATTTCCGAGCGCGGAGCGTGCAAACTTTTAATATTTACCCGGCTCATTTGACGTGTGTGATTTTTTTTCTCAGGAATTCATCAAAATAGTCCCACGACTGATACCACCGTTGGATAGAGCTTGTCTAGAGGAACATTTTGAGTGGTCATACGGCCGAATCGGACCAGAAATTTCCGAGCGCGGAGCGTGCAAACTTTTAATATTTACCCGGCTCATTTGACGTGTGTGATTTTTTTTCTCAGGAATTCATCAAAATAGTCCCACGACTGATCCCACCGTTGGATAGAGCTTGTCTAGAGGAACATTTTGAGTGGTCACACGGCCGAATCGGACCAGAAATTTCCGAGCGCGGAGCGTGCAAACTATTGATAATTTCCCGGTTTATTTGAAGTGTGTGATTTTTTTTCTCAGGAATTCATCAAAATAGTCCCACGACTGATACCACCGTTGGATAGAGCTTGTCTAGAGGAACATTTTGAGTGGTCATACGGCCGAATCGGACCAGAAATTTCCGAGCGCGGAGCGTGCAAACTATTGATAATTTCCCGGTTTATTTGAAGTGTGTGATTTTTTTTCTCAGGAATTCATCAAAATAGTCCCACGACTGATCCCACCGTTGGATAGAGCTTGTCTAGAGGAACATTTTGAGTGGTCATACGGCCGAATCGGACCAGAAATTTCCGAGCGCGGAGCGTGCAAACTATTGATAATTTCCCGGTTTATTTGAAGTGTGTGATTTTTTTTCTCAGGAATTCATCAAAATAGTCCCACGACTGATCCCACCGTTGGATAGAGCTTGTCTAGAGGAACATTTTGAGTGGTCACACGGCCGAATCGGACCAGAAATTTCCGAGCGCGGTGCGTGCAAACTTTTAATATTTACCCGGCTCATTTGACGTGTGTGATTTTTTTTCTCAGGAATTCATCAAAATAGTCCCACGACTGATCCCACCGTTGGATAGAGCTTGTCTAGAGGAACATTTTGAGTGGTCACACGGCCGAATCGGACCAGAAATTTCCGAGCGCGGAGCGTGCAAACTATTGATAATTTCCCGGTTTATTTGAAGTGTGTGATTTTTGTTCTCAGGAATTCATCAAAATAGTCCCACGACTGATACCACCGTTGGATAGAGCTTGTCTAGAGGAACATTTTGAGTGGTTACACGGCCGAATCGGACCAGAAATTTCCGAGCGCGGAGCGTGCAAACTTTTAATATTTACCCGGCTCATTTGATGTGTGTGATTTTTTTTCTCAGGAATTCATCAAAATAGTCCCACGACTGATACCACCGTTGGATAGAGGTTGTCTAGAGGAACATTTTGAGTGGTCATACGGCCGAATCGGACCAGAAATTTCCGAGCGCGGAGCGTGCAAACTATTGATAATTTCCCGGTTTATTTGAAGTGTGTGATTTTTTTTCTCAGGAATTCATCAAAATAGTCCCACGACTGATGTGACCGTTGGATAGAGCTTGTCTAGAGGAACATTTTGAGTGGTCACACGGCCGAATCGGACCAGAAATTTCCGAGCGCGGAGCGTGCAAACTATTGATAATTTCCCGGTTTATTTGACGTGTGTGAATTTTTTTCTCAGGAATTCATCAAAATAGTCCAACGACTGATCCCACCGTTGGATAGAGCTTGTCTAGAGGAACATTTTGAGTGGTCACACGGCCGAATCGGACCAGAAATTTCCGAGCGCGGAGCGTGCAAACTATTGATAATTTCCCGGTTTATTTGAAGTGTGTGATTTTCTTTCTCAGGAATTGATCAAAATAGTCCCACGACTGATCCCACCGTTGGATAGAGCTTGTCTAGAGGAACATTTTGAGTGGTCACACGGCCGAATCGGACCAGAAATTTCCGAGCGCGGAGCGTGCAAACTATTGATAATTTCCCGGTTTATTTGAAGTGTGTGATTTTCTTTCTCAGGAATTGATCAAAATAGTCCCACGACTGATCCCACCGTTGGATAGAGCTTGTCTAGAGGAACATTTTGAGTGGTCACACGGCCGAATCGGACCAGAAATTTCCGAGCGCGGAGCATGCAAACTCTTGATAATTACCCGGTTTATTTGAAGTGTGTGATTTTTTTTCTCAGGAATTGATCAAAATAGTCCCACGACTGATGTGACCGTTGGATAGAGCTTGTCTAGAGGAACATTTTGAGTGGTCACACGGCCGAATCGGACCAGAAATTTCCGAGCGCGGAGCGTGCAAACTATTGATAATTTCCCGGTTTATTTGAAGTGTGTGATTTTTTTTCTCAGGAATTCATCAAAATAGTCCCACGACTGATACCACCGTTGGATAGAGCTTTTCTAGAGGAACATTTTGAGTGGTCACACGGCCGAATCGGACCAGAAATTTCCGAGCGCGGAGCGTGCAAACTTTTAATATTTACCCGGCTCATTTGACGTGTGTGATTTTTTTTCTCAGGAATTCATCAAAATAGTCCCACGACTGATACCACCGTTGGATAGAGCTTGTCTAGAGGAACATTTTGAGTGGTCATACGGCCGAATCGGACCAGAAATTTCCGAGCGCGGAGCGTGCAAACTATTGATAATTTCCCGGTTTATTTGAAGTGTGTGATTTTTTTTCTCAGGAATTCATCAAAATAGTCCCACGACTGATCCCACCGTTGGATAGAGCTTGTCTAGAGGAACATTTTGAGTGGTCACACGGCCGAATCGGACCAGAAATTTCCGAGCGCGGAGCGTGCAAACTTTTAATATTTACCCGGTTTATTTGACGTGTGTGAATTTTTTTCTCAGGAATTCATCAAAATAGTCCAACGACTGATCCCACCGTTGGATAGAGCTTGTCTAGAGGAACATTTTGAGTGGTCACACGGCCGAATCGGACCAGAAATTTCCGAGCGCGGAGCGTGCAAACTATTGATAATTTCCCGGTTTATTTGAAGTGTGTGATTTTTTTTCTCAGGAATTGATCAAAATAGTCCCACGACTGATGTGACCGTTGGATAGAGCTTGTCTAGAGGAACATTTTGAGTGGTCACACGGCCGAATCGGACCAGAAATTTCCGAGCGCGGAGCGTGCAAACTATTGATAATTACCCGGTTTATTTGAAGTGTGTGATTTTTTTTCTCAGGAATTCATCAAAATAGTCCCACGACTGATGTGACCGTTGGATAGAGCTTGTCTAGAGGAACATTTTGAGTGGTCACACGGCCGAATCGGACCAGAAATTTCCGAGCGCGGAGCGTGCAAACTTTTAATCTTTACCCGGTTTATTTGAAGTGTGTGATTTTTTTTCTCAGGAATTCATCAAAATAGTCCCACGACTGATCGCACCGTTGCATAGAGCGTGTCTACAGGAACATTTTGAGTGGTCATACGGCCGAATCGGACCAGAAATTTCCGAGCGCGGAGCGTGCAAACTTTTAATAATTACCCGGTTTATTTGAAGTGTGTGATTTTTTTTCTCAGGAATTCATCAAAATAGTCCAACGACTGATCCCACCGTTGGATAGAGCTTGTCTAGAGGAACATTTTGAGTGGTCACACGGCCGAATCGGACCAGAAATTTCCGAGCGCGGAGCGTGCAAACTATTGATAATTTCCCGGTTTATTTGAAGTGTGTGATTTTTTTTCTCAGGAATTCATCAAAATAGTCCCACGACTGATACCACCGTTGGATAGAGCTTGTCTAGAGGAACATTTTGAGTGGTCACACGGCCGAATCGGACCAGAAATTTCCGAGCGCGGAGCGTGCAAACTTTTAATAATTACCCGGTTTATTTGAAGTGTGTGATTTTTTTTCTCAGGAATTCATCAAAATAGTCCAACGACTGATCCCACCGTTGGATAGAGCTTGTCTAGAGGAACATTTTGAGTGGTCACACGGCCGAATCGAACCAGAAATTTCCGAGCGCGGAGCGTGCAAACTTTTAATAATTACCCGGTTTATTTGAAGTGTGTGATTTTTTTTCTCAGGAATTCATCAAAATAGTCCAACGACTGATCCCACCGTTGGATAGAGCTTGTCTAGAGGAACATTTTGAGTGGTCACACGGCCGAATCGGACCAGAAATTTCCGAGCGCGGAGCGTGCAAACTATTGATAATTTCCCGGTTTATTTGAAGTGTGTGATTTTCTTTCTCAGGAATTGATCAAAATAGTCCCACGACTGATCCCACCGTTGGATAGAGCTTGTCTAGAGGAACATTTTGAGTGGTCATACGGCCGAATCGGACCAGAAATTTCCGAGCGCGGAGCGTGCAAACTATTGATAATTTCCCGGTTTATTTGAAGTGTGTGATTTTTTTTCTCAGGAATTCATCAAAATAGTCCCACGACTGATCCCACCGTTGGATAGAGCTTGTCTAGAGGAACATTTTGAGTGGTCACACGGCCGAATCGGACCAGAAATTTCCGAGCGCGGAGCGTGCAAACTTTTAATCTTTACCCGGTTTATTTGAAGTGTGTGATTTTTTTTCTCAGGAATTCATCAAAATAGTCCCACGACTGATCCCACCGTTGGATAGAGCTTGTCTAGAGGAACATTTTGAGTGGTCACACGGCCGAATCGGACCAGAAATTTCCGAGCGCGGAGCGTGCAAACTATTGATAATTACCCGGTTTATTTGAAGTGTGTGATTTTTTTTCTCAGGAATTCATCAAAATAGTCCCACGACTGATGTGACCGTTGGATAGAGCTTGTCTAGAGGAACATTTTGAGTGGTCACACGGCCGAATCGGACCAGAAATTTCCGAGCGCGGAGCGTGCAAACTTTTAATAATTACCCGGTTTATTTGAAGTGTGTGATTTTTTTTCTCAGGAATTCATCAAAATAGTCCAACGACTGATCCCACCGTTGGATAAAGCTTGTCTAGAGGAACATTTTGAGTGGTCACACGGCCGAATCGGACCAGAAATTTCCGAGCGCGGAGCGTGCAAACTATTGATAATTTCCCGGTTTATTTGAAGTGTGTGATTTTCTTTCTCAGGAATTGATCAAAATAGTCCCACGACTGATCCCACCGTTGGATAGAGCTTGTCTAGAGGAACATTTTGAGTGGTCACACGGCCGAATCGGACCAGAAATTTCCGAGCGCGGAGCGTGCAAACTATTGATAATTTCCCGGTTTATTTGAAGTGTGTGATTTTTTTTCTCAGGAATTCATCAAAATAGTCCCACGACTGATCCCACCGTTGGATAGAGCTTGTCTAGAGGAACATTTTGAGTGGTCACACGGCCGAATCGGACCAGAAATTTCCGAGCGCGGAGCGTGCAAACTATTGATAATTTCCCGGTTTATTTGAAGTGTGTGATTTTTTTTCTCAGGAATTCATCAAAATAGTCCCACGACTGATCCCACCGTTGGATAGAGCTTGTCTAGAGGAACATTTTGAGTGGTCACACGGCCGAATCGGACCAGAAATTTCCGAGCGCGGAGCGTGCAAACTTTTAATATTTACCCGGCTCATTTGACGTGTGTGATTTTTTTTCTCAGGAATTCATCAAAATAGTCCCACGACTGATACCACCGTTGGATAGAGCTTGTCTAGAGGAACATTTTGAGTGGTCATACGGCCGAATCGGACCAGAAATTTCCGAGCGCGGAGCGTGCAAACTTTTAATATTTACCCGGCTCATTTGACGTGTGTGATTTTTTTTCTCAGGAATTCATCAAAATAGTCCCACGACTGATCCCACCGTTGGATAGAGCTTGTCTAGAGGAACATTTTGAGTGGTCACACGGCCGAATCGGACCAGAAATTTCCGAGCGCGGAGCGTGCAAACTATTGATAATTTCCCGGTTTATTTGAAGTGTGTGATTTTTTTTCTCAGGAATTCATCAAAATAGTCCCACGACTGATACCACCGTTGGATAGAGCTTGTCTAGAGGAACATTTTGAGTGGTCATACGGCCGAATCGGACCAGAAATTTCCGAGCGCGGAGCGTGCAAACTATTGATAATTTCCCGGTTTATTTGAAGTGTGTGATTTTTTTTCTCAGGAATTCATCAAAATAGTCCCACGACTGATGTGACCGTTGGATAGAGCTTGTCTAGAGGAACATTTTGAGTGGTCACACGGCCGAATCGGACCAGAAATTTCCGAGCGCGGAGCGTGCAAACTTTTAATAATTACCCGGTTTATTTGAAGTGTGTGATTTTTTTTCTCAGGAATTCATCAAAATAGTCCAACGACTGATCCCACCGTTGGATAAAGCTTGTCTAGAGGAACATTTTGAGTGGTCACACGGCCGAATCGGACCAGAAATTTCCGAGCGCGGAGCGTGCAAACTATTGATAATTTCCCGGTTTATTTGAAGTGTGTGATTTTCTTTCTCAGGAATTGATCAAAATAGTCCCACGACTGATCCCACCGTTGGATAGAGCTTGTCTAGAGGAACATTTTGAGTGGTCACACGGCCGAATCGGACCAGAAATTTCCGAGCGCGGAGCGTGCAAACTATTGATAATTTCCCGGTTTATTTGAAGTGTGTGATTTTTTTTCTCAGGAATTCATCAAAATAGTCCCACGACTGATACCACCGTTGGATAGAGCTTGTCTAGAGGAACATTTTGAGTGGTCATACGGCCGAATCGGACCAGAAATTTCCGAGCGCGGAGCGTGCAAACTATTGATAATTTCCCGGTTTATTTGAAGTGTGTGATTTTTTTTCTCAGGAATTCATCAAAATAGTCCCACGACTGATCCCACCGTTGGATAGAGCTTGTCTAGAGGAACATTTTGAGTGGTCATACGGCCGAATCGGACCAGAAATTTCCGAGCGCGGAGCGTGCAAACTATTGATAATTTCCCGGTTTATTTGAAGTGTGTGATTTTTTTTCTCAGGAATTCATCAAAATAGTCCCACGACTGATCCCACCGTTGGATAGAGCTTGTCTAGAGGAACATTTTGAGTGGTCACACGGCCGAATCGGACCAGAAATTTCCGAGCGCGGTGCGTGCAAACTTTTAATATTTACCCGGCTCATTTGACGTGTGTGATTTTTTTTCTCAGGAATTCATCAAAATAGTCCCACGACTGATCCCACCGTTGGATAGAGCTTGTCTAGAGGAACATTTTGAGTGGTCACACGGCCGAATCGGACCAGAAATTTCCGAGCGCGGAGCGTGCAAACTATTGATAATTTCCCGGTTTATTTGAAGTGTGTGATTTTTGTTCTCAGGAATTCATCAAAATAGTCCCACGACTGATACCACCGTTGGATAGAGCTTGTCTAGAGGAACATTTTGAGTGGTTACACGGCCGAATCGGACCAGAAATTTCCGAGCGCGGAGCGTGCAAACTTTTAATATTTACCCGGCTCATTTGATGTGTGTGATTTTTTTTCTCAGGAATTCATCAAAATAGTCCCACGACTGATACCACCGTTGGATAGAGGTTGTCTAGAGGAACATTTTGAGTGGTCATACGGCCGAATCGGACCAGAAATTTCCGAGCGCGGAGCGTGCAAACTATTGATAATTTCCCGGTTTATTTGAAGTGTGTGATTTTTTTTCTCAGGAATTCATCAAAATAGTCCCACGACTGATGTGACCGTTGGATAGAGCTTGTCTAGAGGAACATTTTGAGTGGTCACACGGCCGAATCGGACCAGAAATTTCCGAGCGCGGAGCGTGCAAACTATTGATAATTTCCCGGTTTATTTGACGTGTGTGAATTTTTTTCTCAGGAATTCATCAAAATAGTCCAACGACTGATCCCACCGTTGGATAGAGCTTGTCTAGAGGAACATTTTGAGTGGTCACACGGCCGAATCGGACCAGAAATTTCCGAGCGCGGAGCGTGCAAACTATTGATAATTTCCCGGTTTATTTGAAGTGTGTGATTTTCTTTCTCAGGAATTGATCAAAATAGTCCCACGACTGATCCCACCGTTGGATAGAGCTTGTCTAGAGGAACATTTTGAGTGGTCACACGGCCGAATCGGACCAGAAATTTCCGAGCGCGGAGCGTGCAAACTATTGATAATTTCCCGGTTTATTTGAAGTGTGTGATTTTCTTTCTCAGGAATTGATCAAAATAGTCCCACGACTGATCCCACCGTTGGATAGAGCTTGTCTAGAGGAACATTTTGAGTGGTCACACGGCCGAATCGGACCAGAAATTTCCGAGCGCGGAGCATGCAAACTCTTGATAATTACCCGGTTTATTTGAAGTGTGTGATTTTTTTTCTCAGGAATTGATCAAAATAGTCCCACGACTGATGTGACCGTTGGATAGAGCTTGTCTAGAGGAACATTTTGAGTGGTCACACGGCCGAATCGGACCAGAAATTTCCGAGCGCGGAGCGTGCAAACTATTGATAATTTCCCGGTTTATTTGAAGTGTGTGATTTTTTTTCTCAGGAATTCATCAAAATAGTCCCACGACTGATACCACCGTTGGATAGAGCTTTTCTAGAGGAACATTTTGAGTGGTCACACGGCCGAATCGGACCAGAAATTTCCGAGCGCGGAGCGTGCAAACTTTTAATATTTACCCGGCTCATTTGACGTGTGTGATTTTTTTTCTCAGGAATTCATCAAAATAGTCCCACGACTGATACCACCGTTGGATAGAGCTTGTCTAGAGGAACATTTTGAGTGGTCATACGGCCGAATCGGACCAGAAATTTCCGAGCGCGGAGCGTGCAAACTATTGATAATTTCCCGGTTTATTTGAAGTGTGTGATTTTTTTTCTCAGGAATTCATCAAAATAGTCCCACGACTGATCCCACCGTTGGATAGAGCTTGTCTAGAGGAACATTTTGAGTGGTCACACGGCCGAATCGGACCAGAAATTTCCGAGCGCGGAGCGTGCAAACTTTTAATATTTACCCGGTTTATTTGACGTGTGTGAATTTTTTTCTCAGGAATTCATCAAAATAGTCCAACGACTGATCCCACCGTTGGATAGAGCTTGTCTAGAGGAACATTTTGAGTGGTCACACGGCCGAATCGGACCAGAAATTTCCGAGCGCGGAGCGTGCAAACTATTGATAATTTCCCGGTTTATTTGAAGTGTGTGATTTTTTTTCTCAGGAATTGATCAAAATAGTCCCACGACTGATGTGACCGTTGGATAGAGCTTGTCTAGAGGAACATTTTGAGTGGTCACACGGCCGAATCGGACCAGAAATTTCCGAGCGCGGAGCGTGCAAACTATTGATAATTACCCGGTTTATTTGAAGTGTGTGATTTTTTTTCTCAGGAATTCATCAAAATAGTCCCACGACTGATGTGACCGTTGGATAGAGCTTGTCTAGAGGAACATTTTGAGTGGTCACACGGCCGAATCGGACCAGAAATTTCCGAGCGCGGAGCGTGCAAACTTTTAATCTTTACCCGGTTTATTTGAAGTGTGTGATTTTTTTTCTCAGGAATTCATCAAAATAGTCCCACGACTGATCGCACCGTTGCATAGAGCGTGTCTACAGGAACATTTTGAGTGGTCATACGGCCGAATCGGACCAGAAATTTCCGAGCGCGGAGCGTGCAAACTTTTAATAATTACCCGGTTTATTTGAAGTGTGTGATTTTTTTTCTCAGGAATTCATCAAAATAGTCCAACGACTGATCCCACCGTTGGATAGAGCTTGTCTAGAGGAACATTTTGAGTGGTCACACGGCCGAATCGGACCAGAAATTTCCGAGCGCGGAGCGTGCAAACTATTGATAATTTCCCGGTTTATTTGAAGTGTGTGATTTTTTTTCTCAGGAATTCATCAAAATAGTCCCACGACTGATACCACCGTTGGATAGAGCTTGTCTAGAGGAACATTTTGAGTGGTCACACGGCCGAATCGGACCAGAAATTTCCGAGCGCGGAGCGTGCAAACTTTTAATAATTACCCGGTTTATTTGAAGTGTGTGATTTTTTTTCTCAGGAATTCATCAAAATAGTCCAACGACTGATCCCACCGTTGGATAGAGCTTGTCTAGAGGAACATTTTGAGTGGTCACACGGCCGAATCGAACCAGAAATTTCCGAGCGCGGAGCGTGCAAACTTTTAATAATTACCCGGTTTATTTGAAGTGTGTGATTTTTTTTCTCAGGAATTCATCAAAATAGTCCAACGACTGATCCCACCGTTGGATAGAGCTTGTCTAGAGGAACATTTTGAGTGGTCACACGGCCGAATCGGACCAGAAATTTCCGAGCGCGGAGCGTGCAAACTATTGATAATTTCCCGGTTTATTTGAAGTGTGTGATTTTCTTTCTCAGGAATTGATCAAAATAGTCCCACGACTGATCCCACCGTTGGATAGAGCTTGTCTAGAGGAACATTTTGAGTGGTCATACGGCCGAATCGGACCAGAAATTTCCGAGCGCGGAGCGTGCAAACTATTGATAATTTCCCGGTTTATTTGAAGTGTGTGATTTTTTTTCTCAGGAATTCATCAAAATAGTCCCACGACTGATCCCACCGTTGGATAGAGCTTGTCTAGAGGAACATTTTGAGTGGTCACACGGCCGAATCGGACCAGAAATTTCCGAGCGCGGAGCGTGCAAACTTTTAATCTTTACCCGGTTTATTTGAAGTGTGTGATTTTTTTTCTCAGGAATTCATCAAAATAGTCCCACGACTGATCCCACCGTTGGATAGAGCTTGTCTAGAGGAACATTTTGAGTGGTCACACGGCCGAATCGGACCAGAAATTTCCGAGCGCGGAGCGTGCAAACTATTGATAATTACCCGGTTTATTTGAAGTGTGTGATTTTTTTTCTCAGGAATTCATCAAAATAGTCCCACGACTGATGTGACCGTTGGATAGAGCTTGTCTAGAGGAACATTTTGAGTGGTCACACGGCCGAATCGGACCAGAAATTTCCGAGCGCGGAGCGTGCAAACTTTTAATAATTACCCGGTTTATTTGAAGTGTGTGATTTTTTTTCTCAGGAATTCATCAAAATAGTCCAACGACTGATCCCACCGTTGGATAAAGCTTGTCTAGAGGAACATTTTGAGTGGTCACACGGCCGAATCGGACCAGAAATTTCCGAGCGCGGAGCGTGCAAACTATTGATAATTTCCCGGTTTATTTGAAGTGTGTGATTTTCTTTCTCAGGAATTGATCAAAATAGTCCCACGACTGATCCCACCGTTGGATAGAGCTTGTCTAGAGGAACATTTTGAGTGGTCACACGGCCGAATCGGACCAGAAATTTCCGAGCGCGGAGCGTGCAAACTATTGATAATTTCCCGGTTTATTTGAAGTGTGTGATTTTTTTTCTCAGGAATTCATCAAAATAGTCCCACGACTGATCCCACCGTTGGATAGAGCTTGTCTAGAGGAACATTTTGAGTGGTCACACGGCCGAATCGGACCAGAAATTTCCGAGCGCGGAGCGTGCAAACTATTGATAATTTCCCGGTTTATTTGAAGTGTGTGATTTTTTTTCTCAGGAATTCATCAAAATAGTCCCACGACTGATCCCACCGTTGGATAGAGCTTGTCTAGAGGAACATTTTGAGTGGTCACACGGCCGAATCGGACCAGAAATTTCCGAGCGCGGAGCGTGCAAACTTTTAATATTTACCCGGCTCATTTGACGTGTGTGATTTTTTTTCTCAGGAATTCATCAAAATAGTCCCACGACTGATACCACCGTTGGATAGAGCTTGTCTAGAGGAACATTTTGAGTGGTCATACGGCCGAATCGGACCAGAAATTTCCGAGCGCGGAGCGTGCAAACTTTTAATATTTACCCGGCTCATTTGACGTGTGTGATTTTTTTTCTCAGGAATTCATCAAAATAGTCCCACGACTGATCCCACCGTTGGATAGAGCTTGTCTAGAGGAACATTTTGAGTGGTCACACGGCCGAATCGGACCAGAAATTTCCGAGCGCGGAGCGTGCAAACTATTGATAATTTCCCGGTTTATTTGAAGTGTGTGATTTTTTTTCTCAGGAATTCATCAAAATAGTCCCACGACTGATACCACCGTTGGATAGAGCTTGTCTAGAGGAACATTTTGAGTGGTCATACGGCCGAATCGGACCAGAAATTTCCGAGCGCGGAGCGTGCAAACTATTGATAATTTCCCGGTTTATTTGAAGTGTGTGATTTTTTTTCTCAGGAATTCATCAAAATAGTCCCACGACTGATCCCACCGTTGGATAGAGCTTGTCTAGAGGAACATTTTGAGTGGTCACACGGCCGAATCGGACCAGAAATTTCCGAGCGCGGTGCGTGCAAACTTTTAATATTTACCCGGCTCATTTGACGTGTGTGATTTTTTTTCTCAGGAATTCATCAAAATAGTCCCACGACTGATCCCACCGTTGGATAGAGCTTGTCTAGAGGAACATTTTGAGTGGTCACACGGCCGAATCGGACCAGAAATTTCCGAGCGCGGAGCGTGCAAACTATTGATAATTACCCGGTTTATTTGAAGTGTGTGATTTTTTTTCTCAGGAATTGATCAAAATAGTCCCACGACTGATGTGACCGTTGGATAGAGCTTGTCTAGAGGAACATTTTGAGTGGTCACACGGCCGAATCGGACCAGAAATTTCCGAGCGCGGAGCGTGCAAACTATTGATAATTACCCGGTTTATTTGAAGTGTGTGATTTTTTTTCTCAGGAATTCATCAAAATAGTCCCACGACTGATGTGACCGTTGGATAGAGCTTGTCTAGAGGAACATTTTGAGTGGTCACACGGCCGAATCGGACCAGAAATTTCCGAGCGCGGAGCGTGCAAACTTTTAATCTTTACCCGGTTTATTTGAAGTGTGTGATTTTTTTTCTCAGGAATTCATCAAAATAGTCCCACGACTGATCGCACCGTTGCATAGAGCGTGTCTACAGGAACATTTTGAGTGGTCATACGGCCGAATCGGACCAGAAATTTCCGAGCGCGGAGCGTGCAAACTTTTAATAATTACCCGGTTTATTTGAAGTGTGTGATTTTTTTTCTCAGGAATTCATCAAAATAGTCCAACGACTGATCCCACCGTTGGATAGAGCTTGTCTAGAGGAACATTTTGAGTGGTCACACGGCCGAATCGGACCAGAAATTTCCGAGCGCGGAGCGTGCAAACTATTGATAATTTCCCGGTTTATTTGAAGTGTGTGATTTTTTTTCTCAGGAATTCATCAAAATAGTCCCACGACTGATACCACCGTTGGATAGAGCTTGTCTAGAGGAACATTTTGAGTGGTCACACGGCCGAATCGGACCAGAAATTTCCGAGCGCGGAGCGTGCAAACTTTTAATAATTACCCGGTTTATTTGAAGTGTGTGATTTTTTTTCTCAGGAATTCATCAAAATAGTCCAACGACTGATCCCACCGTTGGATAGAGCTTGTCTAGAGGAACATTTTGAGTGGTCACACGGCCGAATCGAACCAGAAATTTCCGAGCGCGGAGCGTGCAAACTTTTAATAATTACCCGGTTTATTTGAAGTGTGTGATTTTTTTTCTCAGGAATTCATCAAAATAGTCCAACGACTGATCCCACCGTTGGATAGAGCTTGTCTAGAGGAACATTTTGAGTGGTCACACGGCCGAATCGGACCAGAAATTTCCGAGCGCGGAGCGTGCAAACTATTGATAATTTCCCGGTTTATTTGAAGTGTGTGATTTTCTTTCTCAGGAATTGATCAAAATAGTCCCACGACTGATCGCACCGTTGGATAGAGCTTGTCTAGAGGAACATTTTGAGTGGTCATACGGCCGAATCGGACCAGAAATTTCCGAGCGCGGAGCGTGCAAACTATTGATAATTTCCCGGTTTATTTGAAGTGTGTGATTTTTTTTCTCAGGAATTCATCAAAATAGTCCCACGACTGATCCCACCGTTGGATAGAGCTTGTCTAGAGGAACATTTTGAGTGGTCACACGGCCGAATCGGACCAGAAATTTCCGAGCGCGGAGCGTGCAAACTATTGATAATTACCCGGTTTATTTGAAGTGTGTGATTTTTTTTCTCAGGAATTCATCAAAATAGTCCCACGACTGATGTGACCGTTGGATAGAGCTTGTCTAGAGGAACATTTTGAGTGGTCACACGGCCGAATCGGACCAGAAATTTCCGAGCGCGGAGCGTGCAAACTTTTAATAATTACCCGGTTTATTTGAAGTGTGTGATTTTTTTTCTCAGGAATTCATCAAAATAGTCCAACGACTGATCCCACCGTTGGATAAAGCTTGTCTAGAGGAACATTTTGAGTGGTCACACGGCCGAATCGGACCAGAAATTTCCGAGCGCGGAGCGTGCAAACTATTGATAATTTCCCGGTTTATTTGAAGTGTGTGATTTTCTTTCTCAGGAATTGATCAAAATAGTCCCACGACTGATCCCACCGTTGGATAGAGCTTGTCTAGAGGAACATTTTGAGTGGTCACACGGCCGAATCGGACCAGAAATTTCCGAGCGCGGAGCGTGCAAACTATTGATAATTTCCCGGTTTATTTGAAGTGTGTGATTTTTTTTCTCAGGAATTCATCAAAATAGTCCCACGACTGATCCCACCGTTGGATAGAGCTTGTCTAGAGGAACATTTTGAGTGGTCACACGGCCGAATCGGACCAGAAATTTCCGAGCGCGGAGCGTGCAAACTTTTAATCTTTACCCGGTTTATTTGAAGTGTGTGATTTTTTTTCTCAGGAATTCATCAAAATAGTCCCACGACTGATCCCACCGTTGGATAGAGCTTGTCTAGAGGAACATTTTGAGTGGTCACACGGCCGAATCGGACCAGAAATTTCCGAGCGCGGAGCGTGCAAACTATTGATAATTACCCGGTTTATTTGAAGTGTGTGATTTTTTTTCTCAGGAATTCATCAAAATAGTCCCACGACTGATGTGACCGTTGGATAGAGCTTGTCTAGAGGAACATTTTGAGTGGTCACACGGCCGAATCGGACCAGAAATTTCCGAGCGCGGAGCGTGCAAACTTTTAATAATTACCCGGTTTATTTGAAGTGTGTGATTTTTTTTCTCAGGAATTCATCAAAATAGTCCAACGACTGATCCCACCGTTGGATAAAGCTTGTCTAGAGGAACATTTTGAGTGGTCACACGGCCGAATCGGACCAGAAATTTCCGAGCGCGGAGCGTGCAAACTATTGATAATTTCCCGGTTTATTTGAAGTGTGTGATTTTCTTTCTCAGGAATTGATCAAAATAGTCCCACGACTGATCCCACCGTTGGATAGAGCTTGTCTAGAGGAACATTTTGAGTGGTCACACGGCCGAATCGGACCAGAAATTTCCGAGCGCGGAGCGTGCAAACTATTGATAATTTCCCGGTTTATTTGAAGTGTGTGATTTTTTTTCTCAGGAATTCATCAAAATAGTCCCACGACTGATCCCACCGTTGGATAGAGCTTGTCTAGAGGAACATTTTGAGTGGTCACACGGCCGAATCGGACCAGAAATTTCCGAGCGCGGAGCGTGCAAACTATTGATAATTTCCCGGTTTATTTGAAGTGTGTGATTTTTTTTCTCAGGAATTCATCAAAATAGTCCCACGACTGATCCCACCGTTGGATAGAGCTTGTCTAGAGGAACATTTTGAGTGGTCACACGGCCGAATCGGACCAGAAATTTCCGAGCGCGGAGCGTGCAAACTTTTAATATTTACCCGGCTCATTTGACGTGTGTGATTTTTTTTCTCAGGAATTCATCAAAATAGTCCCACGACTGATACCACCGTTGGATAGAGCTTGTCTAGAGGAACATTTTGAGTGGTCATACGGCCGAATCGGACCAGAAATTTCCGAGCGCGGAGCGTGCAAACTTTTAATATTTACCCGGCTCATTTGACGTGTGTGATTTTTTTTCTCAGGAATTCATCAAAATAGTCCCACGACTGATCCCACCGTTGGATAGAGCTTGTCTAGAGGAACATTTTGAGTGGTCACACGGCCGAATCGGACCAGAAATTTCCGAGCGCGGAGCGTGCAAACTATTGATAATTTCCCGGTTTATTTGAAGTGTGTGATTTTTTTTCTCAGGAATTCATCAAAATAGTCCCACGACTGATACCACCGTTGGATAGAGCTTGTCTAGAGGAACATTTTGAGTGGTCATACGGCCGAATCGGACCAGAAATTTCCGAGCGCGGAGCGTGCAAACTATTGATAATTTCCCGGTTTATTTGAAGTGTGTGATTTTTTTTCTCAGGAATTCATCAAAATAGTCCCACGACTGATCCCACCGTTGGATAGAGCTTGTCTAGAGGAACATTTTGAGTGGTCACACGGCCGAATCGGACCAGAAATTTCCGAGCGCGGTGCGTGCAAACTTTTAATATTTACCCGGCTCATTTGACGTGTGTGATTTTTTTTCTCAGGAATTCATCAAAATAGTCCCACGACTGATCCCACCGTTGGATAGAGCTTGTCTAGAGGAACATTTTGAGTGGTCACACGGCCGAATCGGACCAGAAATTTCCGAGCGCGGAGCGTGCAAACTATTGATAATTACCCGGTTTATTTGAAGTGTGTGATTTTTTTTCTCAGGAATTGATCAAAATAGTCCCACGACTGATGTGACCGTTGGATAGAGCTTGTCTAGAGGAACATTTTGAGTGGTCACACGGCCGAATCGGACCAGAAATTTCCGAGCGCGGAGCGTGCAAACTATTGATAATTACCCGGTTTATTTGAAGTGTGTGATTTTTTTTCTCAGGAATTCATCAAAATAGTCCCACGACTGATGTGACCGTTGGATAGAGCTTGTCTAGAGGAACATTTTGAGTGGTCACACGGCCGAATCGGACCAGAAATTTCCGAGCGCGGAGCGTGCAAACTTTTAATCTTTACCCGGTTTATTTGAAGTGTGTGATTTTTTTTCTCAGGAATTCATCAAAATAGTCCCACGACTGATCGCACCGTTGCATAGAGCGTGTCTACAGGAACATTTTGAGTGGTCATACGGCCGAATCGGACCAGAAATTTCCGAGCGCGGAGCGTGCAAACTTTTAATAATTACCCGGTTTATTTGAAGTGTGTGATTTTTTTTCTCAGGAATTCATCAAAATAGTCCAACGACTGATCCCACCGTTGGATAGAGCTTGTCTAGAGGAACATTTTGAGTGGTCACACGGCCGAATCGGACCAGAAATTTCCGAGCGCGGAGCGTGCAAACTATTGATAATTTCCCGGTTTATTTGAAGTGTGTGATTTTTTTTCTCAGGAATTCATCAAAATAGTCCCACGACTGATACCACCGTTGGATAGAGCTTGTCTAGAGGAACATTTTGAGTGGTCACACGGCCGAATCGGACCAGAAATTTCCGAGCGCGGAGCGTGCAAACTTTTAATAATTACCCGGTTTATTTGAAGTGTGTGATTTTTTTTCTCAGGAATTCATCAAAATAGTCCAACGACTGATCCCACCGTTGGATAGAGCTTGTCTAGAGGAACATTTTGAGTGGTCACACGGCCGAATCGAACCAGAAATTTCCGAGCGCGGAGCGTGCAAACTTTTAATAATTACCCGGTTTATTTGAAGTGTGTGATTTTTTTTCTCAGGAATTCATCAAAATAGTCCAACGACTGATCCCACCGTTGGATAGAGCTTGTCTAGAGGAACATTTTGAGTGGTCACACGGCCGAATCGGACCAGAAATTTCCGAGCGCGGAGCGTGCAAACTATTGATAATTTCCCGGTTTATTTGAAGTGTGTGATTTTCTTTCTCAGGAATTGATCAAAATAGTCCCACGACTGATCGCACCGTTGGATAGAGCTTGTCTAGAGGAACATTTTGAGTGGTCATACGGCCGAATCGGACCAGAAATTTCCGAGCGCGGAGCGTGCAAACTATTGATAATTTCCCGGTTTATTTGAAGTGTGTGATTTTTTTTCTCAGGAATTCATCAAAATAGTCCCACGACTGATCCCACCGTTGGATAGAGCTTGTCTAGAGGAACATTTTGAGTGGTCACACGGCCGAATCGGACCAGAAATTTCCGAGCGCGGAGCGTGCAAACTATTGATAATTACCCGGTTTATTTGAAGTGTGTGATTTTTTTTCTCAGGAATTCATCAAAATAGTCCCACGACTGATGTGACCGTTGGATAGAGCTTGTCTAGAGGAACATTTTGAGTGGTCACACGGCCGAATCGGACCAGAAATTTCCGAGCGCGGAGCGTGCAAACTTTTAATAATTACCCGGTTTATTTGAAGTGTGTGATTTTTTTTCTCAGGAATTCATCAAAATAGTCCAACGACTGATCCCACCGTTGGATAAAGCTTGTCTAGAGGAACATTTTGAGTGGTCACACGGCCGAATCGGACCAGAAATTTCCGAGCGCGGAGCGTGCAAACTATTGATAATTTCCCGGTTTATTTGAAGTGTGTGATTTTCTTTCTCAGGAATTGATCAAAATAGTCCCACGACTGATCCCACCGTTGGATAGAGCTTGTCTAGAGGAACATTTTGAGTGGTCACACGGCCGAATCGGACCAGAAATTTCCGAGCGCGGAGCGTGCAAACTATTGATAATTTCCCGGTTTATTTGAAGTGTGTGATTTTTTTTCTCAGGAATTCATCAAAATAGTCCCACGACTGATCCCACCGTTGGATAGAGCTTGTCTAGAGGAACATTTTGAGTGGTCACACGGCCGAATCGGACCAGAAATTTCCGAGCGCGGAGCGTGCAAACTATTGATAATTTCCCGGTTTATTTGAAGTGTGTGATTTTTTTTCTCAGGAATTCATCAAAATAGTCCCACGACTGATCCCACCGTTGGATAGAGCTTGTCTAGAGGAACATTTTGAGTGGTCACACGGCCGAATCGGACCAGAAATTTCCGAGCGCGGAGCGTGCAAACTTTTAATATTTACCCGGCTCATTTGACGTGTGTGATTTTTTTTCTCAGGAATTCATCAAAATAGTCCCACGACTGATACCACCGTTGGATAGAGCTTGTCTAGAGGAACATTTTGAGTGGTCATACGGCCGAATCGGACCAGAAATTTCCGAGCGCGGAGCGTGCAAACTTTTAATATTTACCCGGCTCATTTGACGTGTGTGATTTTTTTTCTCAGGAATTCATCAAAATAGTCCCACGACTGATCCCACCGTTGGATAGAGCTTGTCTAGAGGAACATTTTGAGTGGTCACACGGCCGAATCGGACCAGAAATTTCCGAGCGCGGAGCGTGCAAACTATTGATAATTTCCCGGTTTATTTGAAGTGTGTGATTTTTTTTCTCAGGAATTCATCAAAATAGTCCCACGACTGATACCACCGTTGGATAGAGCTTGTCTAGAGGAACATTTTGAGTGGTCATACGGCCGAATCGGACCAGAAATTTCCGAGCGCGGAGCGTGCAAACTATTGATAATTTCCCGGTTTATTTGAAGTGTGTGATTTTTTTTCTCAGGAATTCATCAAAATAGTCCCACGACTGATCCCACCGTTGGATAGAGCTTGTCTAGAGGAACATTTTGAGTGGTCACACGGCCGAATCGGACCAGAAATTTCCGAGCGCGGTGCGTGCAAACTTTTAATATTTACCCGGCTCATTTGACGTGTGTGATTTTTTTTCTCAGGAATTCA
Source organism: Euwallacea similis (assembly GCF_039881205.1). NCBI lineage: Eukaryota > Metazoa > Arthropoda > Insecta > Coleoptera > Curculionidae > Euwallacea > Euwallacea similis. The sequence goes on from NW_027098671.1 coordinate 297,839, forward strand.
TCAAAATAGTCCCACGACTGATCCCACCGTTGGATAGAGCTTGTCTAGAGGAACATTTTGAGTGGTCACACGGCCGAATCGGACCAGAAATTTCCGAGCGCGGAGCGTGCAAACTATTGATAATTTCCCGGTTTATTTGAAGTGTGTGATTTTCTTTCTCAGGAATTCATCAAAATAGTCCAACGACTGATCCCACCGTTGGATAGAGCTTGTCTAGAGGAACATTTTGAGTGGTCACACGGCCGAATCGGACCAGAAATTTCCGAGCGCGGAGCGTGCAAACTATTGATAATTTCCCGGTTTATTTGAAGTGTGTGATTTTCTTTCTCAGGAATTGATCAAAATAGTCCCACGGCTGATCCCACCGTTGGATAGAGCTTGTCTAGAGGAACATTTTGAGTGGTCACACGGCCGAATCGGACCAGAAATTTCCGAGCGCGGAGCGTGCAAACTATTGATAATTACCCGGTTTATTTGAAGTGTGTGATTTTTTTTCTCAGGAATTCATCAAAATAGTCCCACGACTGATGTGACCGTTGGATAGAGCTTGTCTAGAGGAACATTTTGAGTGGTCACACGGCCGAATCGGACCAGAAATTTCCGAGCGCGGAGCGTGCAAACTTTTAATCTTTACCCGGTTTATTTGAAGTGTGTGATTTTTTTTCTCAGGAATTCATCAAAATAGTCCCACGACTGATCGCACCGTTGCATAGAGCGTGTCTACAGGAACATTTTGAGTGGTCATACGGCCGAATCGGACCAGAAATTTCCGAGCGCGGAGCGTGCAAACTTTTAATAATTACCCGGTTTATTTGAAGTGTGTGATTTTTTTTCTCAGGAATTCATCAAAATAGTCCCACGACTGATGTCACCGTTGGATAGAGCTTGTCTAGAGGAACATTTTGAGTGGTCACACGGCCGAATCGGACCAGAAATTTCCGAGCGCGGAGCGTGCAAACTATTGATAATTTCCCGGTTTATTTGAAGTGTGTGATTTTCTTTCTCAGGAATTGATCAAAATAGTCCCACGACTGATCCCACCGTTGGATAGAGCTTGTCTAGAGGAACATTTTGAGTGGTCACACGGCCGAATCGGACCAGAAATTTCCGAGCGCGGAGCGTGCAAACTATTGATAATTTCCCGGTTTATTTGAAGTGTGTGATTTTCTTTCTCAGGAATTGATCAAAATAGTCCCACGACTGATCCCACCGTTGGATAGAGCTTGTCTAGAGGAACATTTTGAGTGGTCACACGGCCGAATCGGACCAGAAATTTCCGAGCGCGGAACGTGCAAACTTTTAATATTTACCCGGTTTATTTGACGTGTGTGATTTTTTTTCTCAGGAATTCATCAAAATAGTCCCACGACTGATGTCACCGTTGGATAGAGCTTGTCTAGAGGAACATTTTGAGTGGTCACACGGCCGAATCGGACCAGAAATTTCCGAGCGCGGAGCGTGCAAACTTTTAATCTTTACCCGGTTTATTTGAAGTGTGTGATTTTTTTTTCTCAGGAATTCATCAAAATAGTCCCACGACTGATCGCACCGTTGCATAGAGCGTGTCTAGAGGAACATTTTGAGTGGTCATACGGCCGAATCGGACCAGAAATTTCCGAGCGCGGAGCGTGCAAACTTTTAATAATTACCCGGTTTATTTGAAGTGTGTGATTTTTTTTCTTAGGAATTCATCAAAATAGTCCAACGACTGATCCCACCGTTGGATAGAGCTTGTCTAGAGGAACATTTTGAGTGGTCACAAGGCCGAATCGGACCAGAAATTTCCGAGCGCGGAGCGTGCAAACTATTGATAATTTCCCGGTTTATTTGAAGTGTGTGATTTTTTTTCTCAGGAATTCATCAAAATAGTCCCACGACTGATACCACCGTTGGATAGAGCTTGTCTAGAGGAACATTTTGAGTGGTCACACGGCCGAATCGGACCAGAAATTTCCGAGCGCGGAGCGTGCAAACTATTGATAATTACCCGGTTTATTTGAAGTGTGTGATTTTTTTTCTCAGGAATTCATCAAAATAGTCCAACGACTGATCCCACCGTTGGATAGAGCTTGTCTAGAGGAACATTTTGAGTGGTCACACGGCCGAATCGGACCAGAAATTTCCGAGCGCGGAGCGTGCAAACTATTGATAATTACCCGGTT